>NC_048306.1:66493910-66524076 GCF_013100865.1 Trachemys scripta elegans | reverse complement strand
TGGTAAGACAACTCCCACCTGTTTATGCTCTCTGATATTGTGTATATATATCTCCTCAATATATGTTCCATTCTATATGCATCCGAAGAAGTGGGCTGTAGTCCACGAAAGCTTATGCTCTAATAAATTTGTTAGTCTCTAAGGTGCCACAAGTACTCCTGTTCTTCTTTTTGCTGATACAGACTAACACGGCTGTTACTCTGAAACCTGTGAGAGGAGGCGCATCATGGCTCTGGCTGCTGCCCGGATAAATGGTTGGGTTTTTTTATATGCGTATACTTGTATGTGGTCACTGTCTGGACAGAGTGTGACCTATATGCCTTCAGGCGGCCAAAGGCGAAACAAAATTAAAATTCCCACTTTCTTCACTCTCTGTCTGGCTGTTCCCTAAACTGTATGTGTGTGTGTAAGGCTTTGAAACTTTCACATCTCTTGGAAACACTTGTAAAGTTAAAAATCCTCACATTGACTGCAACGAAACAGAGACTAAGTATTTGTGACAATGACCAAACTGTCTACCACCCAGACTGGGGTTTTGCAGACACAGTTGTCTGCTTTTCGCACAATTGCATCTTTTGCATCTTGCCAGCAATCCAGCCATCTTCCCTCCTGCTTTGTCTGTCTTAGGCTATGTCTACACAGCGCATCTTACAACCGCAGCTGTGCCATTGTAAAGTGCATTGTGTGGCCACTCTTTATTGCCAGGAGAGAGTTCTTCCGATGACAAAATAAAACTACCCGCAATGAGGGGCGGTAGCTTTGTTGACAGGAGAGCAGCTCCCACCAACAAAGCGCTGTCCACACTGGTGTTTTTCGTTGTTAAAACTTTTGTTGTTCAAGGATGTGTTTTTCACATCGCTGAGCGACAAATGTTTTAACGACGAAAGTGCCAGTGCAGACATGGCCTTAGATGATAAGTCTGAAGTGACCTGTGCAGATGAAGATGAGAGAGTGTCATGGAGAAAAGATTATTAGCAAGCCATCGATAGAGTGGTCTGTTGGCTGGGCAATCCTCTTCCTCAGAGCTATCTGAAACTAATCAGATTCCATTAGCCTCCCAAAGTGGATCAATAAAATACGTCCTTTTCCCTGCTGAGAGAGATGTGTTCTCACTTCATTATGCAGGTAGCATGAAAAGCACCTCTAGATTTCTCATAAAAATAAGGGGCCAAATCCTCTAAGTTGTCAGATTTCCTTTGCAATCAATATCGCTTTTAGGCCTTGGCTACACTTGCAGATGTACAGTGCTGTGAGTTAAACCTGATTTTGTGCAGCTGAGTAGGGAAAGCGCTGCAGTCTGTCCACACTGACAGCTGCCCAGCGCACTGTTGTGGCCACATTTGCGGCAATTGCAACGCTATTGGGAGTGGTGCATTATGGGCAGCTATCCCACAGAGCACCTTTTCCCATTCTGGCGCCGTGGGTTGTGGGAAGGGGGCGTGGGTGCGGGGCATTCTGGATCCTGTCCCAACGCCCCATGATGTATCGCTTCGCATCCCAGAAATCCCTTTGTTTCCGTCCACCTTTGGCGCCATTTTTCAACGGTTTCTGTGCAGCCGGAAATGGAGCCCGAACTGCTGAGGCGTATGCTGACTTATCTCGCCAGCACGTCACGTTTGGCTGTCAAACTATTCCTTAAGATCCAAAGTGACAGTGAGAGTGAGGACTCCGACGATGCTATTGAGCCGTGTAACACGTACGTCACAAAATTGCTTGTGGCATTCACGGACATGCTCAGCACTGAGGAATGCCGCTTTTGGGCTCAGGAAACAAGCACCGAGTGTTGGGATCACATCGTCATGGAAGTCTGGGATGATGAGCAGTGGCTGCAGAACTTTCGGATGAGAACAGCCACATTCATGGGACTGTGTGAGGAGCTCACCCCCATCCTGCAGCGCAAGGACACAAGATTGAGAGCTGCTCTGCCAGTGGAGAAGTGGGTGGCTATTGCAATTTGGAAGCTGGCAACTCCAGACAGCTACTGGTCGGTCGCAAGCCAGTTTGGAGTGGGAAAGTCGACCGTTAGAATCATGTTGATGCAAGTTTGCAGGGCCATTAATTGCATCCTACTCAGAAGAACCGTGACTCTGGGTAACATGCAGGAAATAGTGGATGGCTTTGCACAAATGGCGTTCCCTAACTGTGGAGGGGTGGTAGATGGGATGCACATTCCTATTCTGGCACCAGCCCACCTAGGATCTGAGTACGTTAATCGGAAGGGGTATTTCTCTATGGTTCTCCAGGCGCTTGTGGATCACCGTGGGCATTTCACTGACATTAACACAGACTGGCCCAGAAAGGTGCATGACGCACGCATCTTTCGGAACACTTGGCTGTTCAGGAAGATGCAGGCTGGGACTTTTTTCCCAGAGCGGAAGATCACAGTAGGGGAAGTTGAAATGCCCATTGTGATCCTTGGAGATCCCGCTTACCCGTTAATGCCATGGCTCATGAAACCCTACACAGGGAGCCTTGACAGCAGCAAGGAACAGTTCAACTACAGGCTGAGCCGGTGCCGAATGACTGTGGAGTGTGCCTTTGGCCATTTAAAGGGCTGCTGGCAATCTCTGCATGGGAAGCTGGACTTGGCCGAAAACAGCATCCCCGCGGTTATATCCGCGTGCTGTGCTCTCCATAATATTTGTGAAGGGAAGAGTGAAAGCTTCAGTCAGGCATGGACCTCTGAGGTTCAACACCTGGAGGCTGAATTTGCACAGCCAGAGAGCAGGGCTATTACAGGGGCCCAGCGCGGGGCTGCAAGGATTAGGGATGCCTTGAGGGAGCAATTTGAGGCTGAAAACCAGCAGTGATATCTGGTGCCCTGCACGGGAGTGAAGTGCAGTAGTTCCAATCTTTTAGGAATCAGTGTTTGCTAAGCTGACAAGCAGACTTGCAGTGCCTGTTTATTTCCTGGGCTAAGGAGGCTTTTACTTTATGCAATAATAAAGAATGTTTTCAAAGCCAAAAAATTCATTTATTGAAAGGAAAAAAAATTATTTATTGAAGAGAAACAAGGGGGTGGAGTGGGGAATGGTACAATCACAGATTCGTGTATGTCCTGTCTGGTGTGCTGTGCAGTGAGTGCTGCACTTCAGGACAGCTATACTGCATGGTGATGGGGTTTGAGTGCAGAGGGTAAGGGTCGTGGTTTTCAGGGCTGGGTGGTGAAGATACTGGTGTTGGAGGCAGCGGGTTGCGTGAAGAACATGGAAGTTGGGGAAAGTGGGTTGGAGGTGACAGTGGGGCACAACGGAAAGAGTTTTGAGACAAGGGCTGTCGGGGGAGGGGTGGCGTTTGCGGTACTGCTCCTTCTGCATGGCTACAAGCTCCTGGATAGCGTCTGCTTGGCACTCCAGGATGTTTATGAGCCGATCCGTGCTTTGCTGCCAGTGCTCCATGCTTTGCCACCGGTGCGCTGCGTTTTCCTGGCGGATCCTGCTTTCTCTCCCCCTCCAGTTCTGTGCTTTCTCATTCTCTTTAATAGATTGCTGCATCACTTCTTGCAGCATGTCTTCTTTGCTTTTTTGCGGTCTCTTCCTGAGTCGTTGCAGTCTCTGAGCAGGCGATAAGAGGGACGGCTGAGGTCTCAAGGTTGATGCTGCTGTATAGGCAAAATGCAACATTTAACAGAGGCAGCATTGTTTATACCAGACAGAGTAATGATTCCCCCCGCACTTAAGGAGTAGAAAACACACAGGGTCTACGCAACTGCATAATTTCCCCGTCCGAAACAGAGCACACATATCCCACGGGAGCCTCAAAACGGTGAGTAAGGGGGATTGATTGTTTCAGGGCTGCACTGTCCTCTGGGTTTCTGTGCCTTGGGGAGAGCCAACAGCTTCAGGGGGCACCTACACTGAACACTGTCCCAACATTTTCCACAGAAGTTCGTCCTGGACGATATCTCACTGCTGAGGGTGACCTGGGAAGCAAGGGAGGCTTCTACTGCAGTGCGGCTTCCGCCCTGGCCCATATGCAGCTTGCCTGTGTGCAGCAATGGTCCCTCCGCCCCTCGCGGCACAGTGGCGCGGACACATTAGCCTGGCTGGGACAAGGACCACGGTGGCTCTCCCGATAAACCTGCGCAAGCGCATTGCACACGTTCTGGATGAGACATTCGAGGAGATTATCGAGGCCAATTACCACGATGTGATAAACCACATCAATACACTATTCTGCATCTAGGCATGCATGCCTAACCCTCCTCTCCCGAAGAGCCCGCTCCGAAAAAATTCCTTCCCCAAAAAAAAAACGCTTACCGGGAACCTGCTCTTCTGTTTGTCCTCCACCAAGTACCGACCACTGCGACTGGCTACCTTCCTCCTAGCTCAAGAAGAGCTCCTGGATGCCTGGCTCCAGGGATTCTGGGGTGTCTCCATCCGGCCCACCACCCTCACTCCCGTTTTCCTCCTCCTCCTCCTCTCCCCCCCCCACCGGCTCTGAAGTGTCCATGGTAGTGTCATGCTCCATGGAGGTGGGGTTAACCCCAAGTATCACATCCAGCTCTTTGTAGAATCGGCAGGTTGCGGGGGGAGCACCTGAGCGGCCATTTGTGTCTCAGGCTTTATGGTAGGCACTACGCAGCTCCTTCACTTTAATCCTGCACTGCAGGGCGTCTCGCTCATGGCCCCTTTCCATCATGTCCTTTGATACCTTCCCGAAGGTATCGTAATTCCTATGGCTGGAGCGCAGCTGGGACTGGACAGTTTCCTCCCCCCAAACACTGATGAGGTCCATTGCTCCATGCTGGGGCTCGCTTGGCGCGTGGAGGCATGGTCACCTGGAAAGATTCGCTGATAGCACTCTGCACCACACCGGGCTGAGCAAACAGGAAGGGGATTTTTAAAATTCCCGGGGAATGTAAAGGGTGGGTCACATGGTTGGTTACCTGAGGCCAGGGCAGAAGAGTTTGAACTGATGACCAGAGTGGCTAGAACAAGCATTGTGGGATACTGCCGAATACTTCTGGAGGCCAGTCACAGCGCGTTGGGCGGCCACACTGGCGCCGCAGCGCTGCAGTGTCAGCGCAATACACGCTATTCCTCTCCGGGATGTAGAGTACATGCAGCGCTGCAACCACGGAGATACAGCGCTGCAAATGCCTTGCCAGTGTGGACAGGGAGTGCGTTACAACACTGGGGGCGGCTTTACAGCGCTGCAACTCGCAAATGTAGCCAAGGCCTAAGCTAGAGGTCTGTCCCAAGATCTTGTGTGCTGCATCAGTAACCTCATCACAGGGGGTTACTCCTGAAATTTCCTCAAAATAACCTAAATAATCCATTTGAGCACGTCAGAGGCCCCAGTGTGGTGAAGCATTTAGTGAGCTTAGATATGGATTGTGGGACACCTGCACACAATCCTGTTCTGACCCTATACCAGAACCCACACATTAAATCTCAACACGGGACCCCATTTTGGTGTGCAAGAAATTCTTCTGCAAAAAGGAGTTTATTTCCCTGCATGTTCTCACAGCCTTGTCCATTATTTCCTAATGTTTTCATATTGTTATAAAGAGTTTCTATATATAACCTGTATTCTATAACTTACTGTACACTTACTAAACATTTGGTTGTGCTTTTCATTGGTGGTAATGTTTGTTCTTTTTAATGTCCTACAATACAGTGTAATCTGACAGGAAAGAAATAAGGCTAAATCCTGCTTTGAGTTACAATGGTGTAAATCCAAAGTAGCTCCATTGAATGGGGTCAATGCAGGTTTACACTGGTATATCTGAAAGCAGAATCTGGCCCACAAAAGCACAGACTGCACATCTAAAAGGCAAACTGAATTACCCTTTACTTCTTTACAGCAGCGTAAAGCTAGATAGTTTGCTGCCTGATTTCTTTATTACCTCCAGGCATGTGCACCAGGTGTGTCAGTGGCTAGGAGCTAAAAAGAAATACCAAGCAATACTTTCTTTATAAGGGACAGCCACTTGTCAGAGCAAATGCAAGGAGAGCATCAGCCTCAAAGTGCAATACTCTTTTTAACTAATGTAGGCAGGTGTAGGGGAGGTGTGAAATTGGAAAAGTCACAAACGTCTCCTACCTTATTCTTCCCAGACAGATTTCTTGTACTTACTTGAAGGCTGAAAGTCCCAAGTGGAAACGTTAGCACCTTTATTACTTTTTCTCTAATGAGATTTTCAGATGTGTGGTGAAGCCACATTCCATATCACAGATGGGGTACCTGCTGTTACTGCCCCAGTCAGCATGGCTTGCTGTGGAGAAGAGGCTGTGACTCTAACTGTTCTGTATTCAGCCTCTTTTAACATACTTAAAACTTAGTTTTGAGATAGTACATTCCCAGAATTCAAGGGGCTAACTTAAGCCTGGGCAAAACTCCATTAAGGTCAATGGAGCTCTCTCTCTCCACTTGCACTAGGACTGACTTTTGCTCAGAATCTTATTTTGGAGAAGATTTAAGACCAGACTGCAATACCCTTACTCATGTAAGGAAACCCATTAAAGCAGATGGTACTACTCCCATGAGTATGTGCTTGCCAACATAATGAAGGATGGCATAAGAGAACCTTAGAGGTTTTCAGAATCTCTGTCACCTAATCCCCAGGCCTTTCTGGAGAGCACAGCTTTCACTCACAGCTTTGCATATGCTTCCTTTAGTGCCATATGTGAATTTTTTAAACTGGAGTTTAATATATAACTGAGTCATGCAACAACAACTAGGGCCCAGTTCTGCAAGGTAAGGGGAAGTAAATGGCAGCTGGGGATGCTCAGTACTTTTCAGGAAGGCACTCAGCCCTATGCAGGATCAGGCCTTTAAATTCTATGTGAGTCCAAGGAGGACATGTGTTAGATTAGCAAATGGACTTCCCCCACAGCTACCTGAGACTATGATATCCAAAAGAGCTCCTAGGAGCCCACTGTGATATGAAGTCTAACTTGACAGACTGCTGCCTACTAAAAGTGTCTCTCATTCATTATATACAATGGGGTTTAATCTGCTTGTCTTGCACAAAAGCGGATTTTGCACAGTAAAATATCAATGGAGAGAGAATGCTCTACAGTTTGTTTCCTTGTGCCTTGCTAAGCTGTTACCTGTTGTACATCTCTCTCAGTCTGTATCCCCAGAAAGACACTGCAATATTTGAAACCGTACAAACAGGGCCGGCTCCAGGCACCAGCCTAGCAAGCAGGTGCCTGGGGCGGCCAATGAAGGGGGGCGGCATGTCCGGCCGTTCGGCGGCAGGGCTGTCACTCCTTCTGGGAGCGAAGGACCTGCTGCTGAATTGCCACCGTAGAATGAAGCGGAGGTAGAGCTGCCGCCGCTTGTGATCATGGCTTTTTTTTCCCCCTGCTTGGGGCAGCAAAAACGCTAGAGCCCGCCCTGCCTGCAAAGCAACCTTTTGTCTCTTACTTCATTTGTCTGGATCCCCTGTTCCCTAGTCCTCCTCTTTCTCTCTTCTGTTACCTGCTGCCTAAAGCTGAAGAAATCAAATTCAAGGGGGAGCATTTTGGTGCATTCTCTCTACTTGGGGGGGAGGGATAGCTCAGTGGTTTGAGCATTGGCCTGCTAAACCCAGGGTTGTGAGCTCAATCCTTGAGGGGGCCATTTAGGGATCTGGGGCAAAAATCTGTCTGGGGATTGGTCCTGCTTTGAGCATGGGGTTGGACTAGATGACCTCCTGAGGTCCCTTCCAACCCTGATATTCTATGATTCTACTTCAAAGCAGGGCCGCCCAGAGGATTCAGGGGGCCTGGGGTCTTCGGCGGCGGGTCCCAGAGCAGAAGGACTCCTTGCCGCCGAAGACCTGGAGCGGAAGAAGCTCCAGGGGCCCCAGAGCAAGTGAAGGACCCCGCTCCAGGGTCCCCAAAAAATTCTTGTGGGGGCCCCTGCAGGGCCTGGGGCCTGGAGCAAATTGCCCCACTTTCCCCCCCTCTGGGCGGCCCTGCTTCAAAGATCAGAATTCAGACCCCCCCCAGATTTACAAGAGTTTCAATTTACACTTCCCCAAGCAAAGAGGATACCTACCTCTCTGTGAGTCAGATGCTTCCCCACTCAGTATATAAAGCACACCAAGCTCCAAATCTAGCACCCAGAATCAGCTGGAGTAGCTAGCCTGGTGCTGGAGAGATTCAAAGCAGTATGGCTTCATTAGCCTTTTGCACCCCACAAATGGAGGATACTGGGAGCAGATTCTTTGTCCCAATCCTCCCAGCTTGCCCCTGCCTGTTCTACTGAACTCTATTGCACAAGGGGTATGCTTCACCCTTCATGGCCTTCCCAAATCCTGCTCTTTTTGTTCAGCAGAACCATAAGAATTCCACTAGCGAGGGATGCTATGTGATGGTGGAGCCCCTTTTGTCTCGGAGAGTCAGTGTCTGTTGCCAGTCATTGGTCTTTCACATTAAACTCTGTTTCTGTGCCTTCGAATGGCTTTAAATCAGGGACCATTTCTGTGTGTGTGTGTGTGCAGCACCTAGCACATTGGGGTCCTGGTCTATGACTAGGGCTCCTAAGGTTTATAGTAACACAAACAATTATTTAATCACTGTTGCTCACTCACAGACTTCAGTGGGACTATTTCCATGAGTAAAAATTACTCATGTGAGTAGCAAGTTGCAGGACTGGCTCAGTGATACAGATGTACCTATTCAAAGAGACTTCTGCTGTGCTATACAATCTAGAAATGCTATAGTTCGGTGAACATTAGATTCTCATTCTAATAGTCACCTGACTATGAAGAGGCACCCTAGGCTGGATCAGTAGTATTGGATAGGTTTCAGAGTAACAGCCCTGTTAATCTGTATCCTCAAAAAGAACAGGAGTACTTGTGGCACCTTAGAGACTAACACATTTATTTGAGCATAAGCTTTCGTGGACTACAGCCCACTTGATCGGATGCATAGTGTGGAACATACTCTATGCATCCGATGAAGTGGGTGTAGCCCATGAAAGCTTATGTTCAAATAAATGTGTTAGTCTCTAAGATGCCACAAGTACTCCTGTTAGTATTGGATAGGATTTCCTCTCTGTTGAGCTCCAGATCTTTTTTCTTTTTAATGTTAGGCAGATTTAATGAACTGATTAATGTGCATATTTACTGGACTAGGTGTCAGACCAGTGCAGTTTTTCATAGCATTCCTGTAGTGGTTGAGTGAATTGAGCACTGAGTAGAGTCCATCTGGCTGAAATAAATATTGCAATTTTTTTAACTTGGAAATTTTCTGATTTTTTTTTCCAACCAAAAACCAACCTTTTTCAGTTTTTAGGTTTTTTCCTTATTCTCTCTTTTCTCCCCATTTTTTCAGTAACAAAATGAAAGAAAAGGAAAAGGAGAGAAAGGAAAACCTTCCCCACAAAACAAACAAAAAACACCCTGAAAACCCCAAAATGTGAGTTTAATTTTTTCACTGAAGCTATTTTGGGAAAAATCATTTTGAAAAGTGATCATTTTTCAACAAATACATTTAGAATAAAACATTTTTGACCAGCTCTAGAGTATAGTGAGTCAGGTAGTGGCAGTTTAATTCCCCATGGTTCATGTGTGTGATTAACTGACAACAACCATGTCGTCTGTCTGCAGCAGCAGCCATAGTTTGTCATGTATTGAGCTGTGCTCCAGTATATCATGATCTGTGGAACTGGAATCAGAGGGTCTGTGTTCCCTGGAGGCACAGTCGTTCAGGAGACAGCAGGGAAATGGAATGCCAGGAAGTTAAGTTGGATGGAAGCAATTCGCCACATGGACAAGGCAGGCACAGGATTTAATAAAGTTCTACTTGTTCAGCTTAACCTGCATTCAGCATCACTCTTTGTGAATGAAACATCTCACCACTGGTGGCATGTGTACACACCTCTGAGTGTGCTTCCCAGTACAGGTAGACAGACATATGCTAACTCTGACCAAGCTAGCATGCTAAAAGTAATAGGTCTGACTGTGACTCGGGCTAGCCTCCAGCATACAAACCTACCCAACTCCCTGATGGGCGGCTGGAGCTGCAGCCCATGCTGCCACAGCACACGGCTAATTTTATTGCTCTAGCTCGAGGAGAGCTTGTGAGTGTCTGTCTACCCGTGCTGGGACACGTTGCCAGCTGCATTTAGATAAGCGTGTTCTCTATTCCTCCCCCCACTTTAAGAAAACACTTGAGCCTGACCACCTAATCACAGGACACTGTTAGAGCCTTCTACATACATACCACTCCACTGAGCACTACTAGGCTGCGTTAGGCTCAACCTGGGAGGGGAATAAACCTCTAATTGGCTACCACTTGTGACAAAGCGGATTTAGCGTCAGTGAGAAGACTGCGGAAAGCCCATAGAAATGTCGCGAACAGGGCAATTTATTACTTAGCAACATAAAACACAAAACTGTATTAAATCACTGTTTGGCAACAGGGTCTGTCTTTCAAAGGACTGCTTTCTGCATCAGCATCTCCGTTTTTACCAGGCCCTGACAACCTACCACCACAGAAGGCAACCTAGAGCCACTGGAAAGGAAAAACTCTCACTTTCATGAGAAAGATAGTCTTTTTTTTAAAAAATATTCCATGGCTGAAAAAAGTATAGATACTTTCCATTTGTCTCCAGGCTTTTGTGAGCAGATATTTAATAGAAAATGGCTCACATAATTGTATTTTTGGGAACATATTTTCAGTAAAAAAGTATAATTTTTTTTTGCTTGCAACAACCTGCTTCTTTCTGTTTTAAAATATGGATTATCAGCAAGTGTCACCCTGAAGAATTGGACCCACTAGAGTAGTTTGTTATATTTCGGGGGGGTGGGGAGTGAAAGGCTGTTGTACTATTAAGCAACAGCAGTGAAGCTGCCGCTCTCAACCTCATTATTCAAGCCTCTCTTTAGTTCAATTATACACCTCTACAGCTAAGGAAGATAGATGAAGGTCATTTGGGAGCTGTAAACCACAGTGCATTGAATGCAGAACTGTGTTCTTAAACTGATTTACACCTTGTTCTACAGCATAGGGCTTCTATTGAAATGCAGGGGCAGTGATTGAAAAGCCTTCTTCCTGTTCTTTAGTCTCAGATCCAGTCCCTGTAATTATTACCTTGATTAAATGGTGAGAGACAATGAATGCTTCTTTCATTATCTGGGTGGTGACAAAAACCCAAAACAAAATGTAGGGACTATCAGCACTTGGCCAGGAAGCACACTGGGGATGTACAAAGAGGTTTCCATCTGCAATAAGATAATTCTTGGTTGTGTGTATTGGTCCAGTGAGGAAGAAAATGTGTAATAGAAAGAAGCAATTTGCCTTTCCAGAAGAGACAAAGAACTGCCATCTTGTAGTGATTTACTTGCCAGGATGGAGAATGTAATGTATATGGAAGAAAGTTAATTAAACAATGCAAATGCACATTTTAAAAAAAGACACCTCACAGGCCTTTGACAGATGATTACATATTTTAGTCATACGAAACAGAACATTTTAAAGATTCATTTCTGCGATGTTAAAACATATGGGACAAGATTCTCCAGTGCAATTAATCTGTGGGTGCAAAAACCGTGCCATTCAGACATCTAAGCACCTGAGTGAACTCCCAAAAGGGAGGTTGAGTCGGGACCCCTGTAAAAATTGGCCCTAGAGTCTCTCAACATTATTCTAATGTTGATAATTTATGCAAGACAACACGGAGCTATCGTTATTAGGGCTCAAACCTGCAAAGTACTAAGCACCTCCATTGAAGTCAATGAGAGCAGGCTCTGGCTCAGTGAAAGTGAAAGGCGCTTAGCAACTTTCAGAGCTGCCTTGAGGTTGTATTCTAGCCTTGCCTTGGGAAAGCGTTTGTCAGCCTGAGCTAAATAGTAAATTTAACATAAAGGTCATGAAAACAAAGTGCTTTGAATTCTCTTCTGAAATGTGGGTTATTATAGAAGCCTGTGACTCTATCAACTCATTTTTATTTAGAAATAAATTCCAAGGGTAATCATGATTTTCTCCTTTCAAAAAGAAAATGGGAGTTAGTTTGTGCTAGACAGAACCTCATGTACTTTTGAGAGGGAAAATAGAGTACTCTAGCAGACTATGTTTGAATATGTAAATCAGACCCTGAGTAGTTGGCTTCCCTCCCCTCACTTTTAAATTCATGTTCTCTCAACAGGAATACCTTTTTGATATATACTATTGCAGAACTTGTTGAAGTCAGAAGAATTTTTTTTAAACGTCTCACTTATTAAAACCAATAGTAGAGGGTTATTTTAAACATGGGGGGGAAAGGGAAGGAATAGCTCAGTGGTTTGAACATTGGCTTGCTAAACACAAGGTTGTGAGTTCAATCCTTGAGGGGGCTGTTTAGGGATCAGGGCAAAAAATCTGTCTGGGGATTAGTCCTACTTTGAGCAGCAGTTGGACTAGATGACCTCCTAAGGTCCCTTCCAACCCTGATATTCTGTGAAAACATTTTCCCTTGTAACATTTAAGGTTTGCATAGAAAAATACATGTTTAATAGTTGAACGTTTTATAGTTACTCTTGTGAAAGCAGCATGGTCCAAATAATGCCCTCAGTTGTATGGATTGGTCTCCCTTTGACCCCCCTCCGCCATGCTGGAGTTGCTAGAACCCTGCCTGCTGGTCACTGGAACCCTGCCTCCCTTGCCCCCCGAGGCTGGGCTCACTGGAACCCTGCCTGCCGCCCACACAAGCCCCACCTCTCTCCACAAGGGGCTGGCATCTGGCATCTGCCTCCTCTGGCATGTTCCTCGGCACTGCACCCCACTTTTTTGACAAAAGTGGGCATTTGTCTCATTTGCTTTTGCCAACTGATCAAGTTAGCAAAAGGAAACAGAATAAATGCCCACTTTTGCCAAAAAAAGTTGGGACAGCCAGGACAGGGCTTAAAAAAGGGACCGTCCCAGCCAAAACAGGGTGTATGGTCACCCTACTTGTGCCTATCTTACATAGATCTTATATGGAGTTTTGCTTTGACTCTTTTCTACTTAATGATTATTTTGTATTGTATTTGTTGTAATAATGAGGTGTAGCATTACAGAAATGATTTATTTTAAAAATTCTGTCTTTGGAGGGCTCACATTGATTTCAATCTTCTGTGGCCATGAAGATCCCAATTCTGTTTTAGATGCACACATAGCTCCTGTTAGTGATTTTTAATAACCTACAATGGGACTCCTAAAGTAAAACTCCTTTAGTATTATTTTGAAGCTTGACATTTAAAAAAAAATCCAGAGAGCAGTTTGGATAATGATTCCATCAAACAAAAACAGCGCTTTAATTTCTTGTCACAGCAGCAACTTCCAAACAACTCAGCTGTGCACCCTGGCTGACTCACTTCTTCTCTTGTTGGAGTGGCATGTTGCAATACTGCTCACTAAGGAGCAGCATAGTTGCTTTGTCTTGGAAGCAGAGCAAGGATTTGGATTGTCCCTGAGGTGAGGTGAGCTAAGGTGTTAGCTCTTTTTTTTCCTGCAGCAGTTGATTTTCCCCTTGTGTGCTGATTCAGCTGCCAAGGGAAGTAGCTCTCTGGTGACGGTTTTCCACCACACATACTAACTTGTGTACTGCCCACATAGGGAATAGAGGATACTTTACATCTCCTGGACCACTGTGTCATTGCATTTATGTGGCTCATGTCTGAGCCCATTAGGAGGAGTTGTCTCTCACACAGAAAAACCTATGTGAATCCCTGTACACCACTCCTCATATCTCAAGAAGGCTGATGCTATATCCATTCCTTAAGTAACAGATGGAAAAGGATAAGTAGTTATTCCCATTTGTACTATTAAAAATACTAGTAATTTTTATTGGCCAGGTAAAATGATGGGAAATCTCCACTCTCAGTGAGTAGAAACTCGAGGTGGGACTTCCATGACTTGATGGGTATTCAGATCAACCGAGCCTTTTGTGACTCATCACCTGCTTGTGTTTCTCAGCATAAACCCCAACAGTAGTGTCCTCAAAAGAGGATACTACCAGGCATGCTATTGCAGCATGCTGGGAAGGAAGGTATATAGGGCTAGATTGGGGTAGGCAACCTATGGCATGCGTGCCGAAGACGGCACGCAAGCTCATTTTCAATGGCACTCACACTGCCCGGGTCCTGGCCACTGGTCCAGGGGGCTCTGCATATTAATTTATTTTTAAATGAAGCTTCTTAAACATTTTAAAAAACCTTATTTACTTTACATACAACAATAGTTTAGTTATATATTATAGACTGATAGAAAGAGACCTTCTAAAAACATTAAAATGTATTGCTGGCATCCAAAACCTTAAATCAGAGTGAATAAATGAAGACTCGGCACACCACTTCTGAAAGGTTGCCGACCCCTGGGCTAGATAGTAGTTTTATACCGTAACCCGTAGTGGGAGGAGTGTGGAGGCACATTGCCTTAGCTGCAGCTCTTAGAGGCACTGTACTTGAGTCAACATAATACTTCTTCCAATCATGCATAGTGCATCTCCTGAGGGGTGCATCTGATGCACTGGCCCAGCCTCACAGGGTTGAATGGCACGGTTTTTGCACTCACAGATTAATTGCACTGGAGAATCTTGTCCCATATATTTTAACATTGCAGAAATGAATCTTTAAAATGTATCTAGTCAATGTACAATCAATTTAGGATTGAATAAGGACTGGGAATGGCTGAGCCATTACAAACATTGAATCTATCTCCCCTTGTAAGTATTCTCACACTTCTTATCAAACTGACTGTACTGGGCTATCTTGATTATCACTTCAGAAGTTTTTTTTCTCTTACTTAATTGGCCTCTCAGAGTTGGTAAGACAACTCCCACCTGTTCATGCTCTCTGTATGTGTGTATATATATCTCCTCAATATATGTTCCATTCTATATGCATCCGAAGAAGTGGGCTGTAGCCCATGAAAGCTTATGCTCTAATAAATTTGTTAGTCTCTAAGGTGCCACAAGTACTCCTGTTCTTTTCACACAAATAGAGGATACGACAATACTAGCTCATCCTCACAGACAAATGAAATGCCAGTATCATACAAATCTAGTGATGCCTGGACAAAATATTAAAGAGTTCCAGCTTAGAGCCCTATGTAATGATCTCTCTCATCACTGCAAGGGATTCAATACCATTTGATTACCTTATATTAAAGCATTATAAAATGCTCCAGGAAGTTCAGCAGAGTAGATCACACCATTAGCTGAGAAGTCCTGACCTATGAATTTGAATAGAAGGCACTAAGCACAGTGCTTATGACCTTTGTAACAAGCATGCAACTGCCACTGGTGTGGGATATACTGAATTTTAAAAAAATGGAATGGGGAGCAATAATTTTTAAGAAAGGTTACATCTATTTGAAGGTTTTTCATTTGCTCTTTGAACATTGGTACAGAACTAATGAGCTCCACTTAATGGTCACCTAATGGTCACAGCTGCTCAGAGGGAATTCTATGACTCAAAGATAAGCTTGGACTGAGGCACATATGTAATAAAATCTTATATCATTATAATTGTTCATCCCTACTCTTTGTGAAGCATTTTACAACTATAAACAGTACATCTAGCTCAAAAGCACTGGCCTTCGGGGTGGAGCAAAGAGGTAAATACACACCATTTTTGGAGGAGGAGAAATTATTGGCCCAGAATATTAATGTAAATTTCATTTCTAATCAAAAGTACCATGAGATGTTTAATTTTATGCAGAGCCTAAAGGATTCTTCCTGGTTTCTAAAGGTCTCATAAAAAAGATCCACATTCAATAAACTGCATGGTACTCAATTTATTTTCCTTGGAAAGATGAAATGCTGAACTGACCCTGTCAAAATGTGACACCTGCCTAACTAATGCTAACCTGAAGTTTAGTTAATTAAACTCCCCCTTCGCTTCACATATACATGTGTCTCCTTGCACCCTGTCTCCTTCCAGAAAGGACCTATTAGGATAGAAATGCTTGGCTGTTCCCTATCTCAACTACTTTTGCTATACCATGGATTTATACTGATTCTGATACCTTTTTCTATCTATGGGTTTGCCATTGTCATACTTGGGACAGTTTGTCTGAGGCCTGGTCTGCTGCACTACAGAGTTAGGTCAATGCAAGGCAGCTTATTTAAGTGTCCACATAAAAATTTTACTCCTGCTGACATAACTGCCCTTAATTCCACCGAGAGGCATAGAGCCAATGTTGATGTAGTTAGGTCACCACAGTGTCAGTGTAGACACTGTATTACTGGCTTTCAGAAGCCATCCCGCAGTGCCCCACACTGACAGTACAGTTGGTGTAAATGCTCCTGTTGAGGAATTGCACTGCTGACACAAGGAGCATAGTGTGGGCATATAAAAACTATTTCATTCCTGTGACTGCTCAATACTGATGTAACTTAGGTCGACATAATTTTGTAGCATAGACGTGCCCTAAGAATGAAATGATCCTGCAATAATGTAGTTGTAGCACTGTGGGTCTAACTCCCTCTTTTTGTCCTCTGACTGAAGAGGTGTTAATGGGCCACTCTACCTTGAATGGTCCCTTGGAATATGTGCTAACTGCTTATGCTAAACAGTCTGTTCCACCTTGCATTTTGCTGTGATTGGGAGTACCTTTCCCAGACCTGAAGAAGAGCTCTGTGTGGCTCAAAAGCTTATCTCTCATCAACAGAGGTTGGTACAAGAAAAGATATTACCTCACCCATTGTGATACTACTAGACATATTTATTAGTTTTGGCCACAGAACCATTACAAACTAGACCACCTTTTCCAGCAGTTTTGGAAAATGCGCCCTAAAATTAAAAAAAAAAAAAATCCTCAGGCACTCCAGAATACTAATCTTTAGAACATCAGACAATGGATCACCATTGTTAATGTAACCCATATAAATCCAGTGCATCTTTTGCCTCCTCACCCAGTGGCTGGACCATGTAGGAGGTCTATGAATCTTCTACTATCTCCAGGGTAATGGACCTGGGCCCAGATTCTTAAAGTTAGTTGGGTTCCTAACTCCCACTGAAATTTTTGGGTAACCTAAATAACTTGAGGATCTGGGCCCTGGTATTTTAGCTGAAGCAGCAGAGGATCATGCTTTTAGATCCGAGGTGCCAGACTCTGTCTTCTCAGATGACCAAACAATAGGTATCATTACACTAATAAAAAAAAAGAGGGGGGGAGGGGAATGAAGTGTTAACATCACTGCCTGATTCACTTTATATAAGACACAGGGAATAAATCCTCGCCGGACTAGATGTGGATCTCCATGCCACATAAAATTCTCTGACTAGCTTTCTCAGTTTTCACAAGCTGGAACAAGAGGCACCTTTGCAGTACTGTTCTAAAATGGGTTCTGATTCCTATAACATTCCTCTGAGTTATTCACTAACCCCAAAATTACTTTTTTCATCTGCAGCTGTCTGCCACTCTGTGATCTACTCCTCTTTGACAGCCCCGTCACCGCCTTCTAGTGTCTTGGGGTCTCTTCTTTTGCTGCCATCAAACTCAAGGTAATTTATTTACATTTCTCATAAGAGATCTGTCTGAGCACTTAATAATCTGTATCTTCTGAATTTCATTAGCAATCATTATTACTTTAGCTAGTGGTTAATATAACCTAAAAGTGTTTTTTCTTAAAGATGGAAATACAATGGGTTTGTGTTTTATAGCCCATCTCTGATCAGCCTTTAGTTGTTTTTCAGAGGGGAAAAATATTACTCATTCTCTTACTGAGATACTGCAGACTCCTGGAACCGAAGATTTACTATTGTTCATATCACTTTCAGTTATGCTAAATTTTAGTAGGAAAGGCTTATGAAGTTATAGTTACCTATTACATAAAACTATTGTGGTTGCCAGTGAATCCTATCATAAACACCTCCTTTGTAACAGGAACTTAATTTTAACAGGACACTGAACGGCAGCTACTGGCAAGGATAGAGCAATAACACTTTCTTTTCTCGCAGTGCTATGTGCTTTCAAGTGCCTTTAAGACAAAATAGAGCTTTTAGGAATGGCATTATTATTTTTTGCTCCTCTCCCTGAACAGAACACAGAGAGTTATAGACTTCAAAGTGTCATTGTTCAACCTGGCTCTGCAGTCATCCAGCACTGAACTGCAATTTTCAAACAGGGAAGGGGGAGTTGCATGCTTTCCTGATTACCATTTACTGGGGTAATTAATTAATCAAGTATAAAGGTGTTACAGTGATTGACTCCAGAACAGTCAGAGCAGCCTCATTAAGGAAATGGATTTAAACAACCCGAGAGAGAAATTTTAAAATATTTTTTTCTAAAGGTAGCAGCTCCACAAGGAGGGAAGGACTTTAAACAGTCAAGTCAGTGGCTGAGATTTTCAGAATGAATATATATTGGGCCTTCAGGTAGTTTGGAATATCTCTGCCCAGACACACAAACTACAATTCAACATACCACCTAACCACATGCTTAATTTAGAGCAGATGAATGGTCTCATTGAACCCAACTGGTAAAAAAACTATACATGTGGTTAGGTGCTTTGCTGAATTAGAGTCAATAACTGGATTAGTGAGAGACAATAGACTTGGTCCTGAGACTTGCTGGGCATTAGCAAGTTCCACAGAGTTGTAAGTGCTTATCATCTCTCAGCATGAAGCCCACTGTAAGTAGTTCCCTGGTATCTCCATGGTTAGTACAGAGAGAAATTCACCCCCTCGCTCCTGAGAATTTGAATTTTCCCCTTTTTTTTGTTTTGTTTTGAGTCTACTGCTTGGTTTAGTGCTGCAACTTACTATAAACTGACAATTTATTATGGACAAACTGTACCCTCTTCATAACTGCGCTTATATGTAACTTCTAACATGCAACATTTTAAGTAGTGTTCATTGCACTTCAGTGTTTAAAAAGAAATGTTAAGAAATGTGGACTCAGCTGGGGATGGATGGGTAAAGGGTTACAAAATCTAAGATTTAGGAATGGATTTAGGCTGTGAATTTTGTATCCAGACTTAGAGTTTTCCCAAAGTTTGAGGAAGTTTGGATCTGGGTTAACTGTTTGGATCCATCTCTACTTCTGTTGATAGAAATGATTCCATAAAATAAACACATAAATAAATATAAATATATGAAAATAGTTTGCTGTTGTTTGTATTCCCATAGTGCCTAGGAGCCTGTGACTGTATTCCACTACACTTTAATATGTAAACAATAAAATAGATATCTAACTGTAGTTACAAGCACACAAAAATAAAAGAACACATAAATGTCTTAGGGAAGAGCATATTCGCAACCAAGAACGTTCAGCATGACCCAAAGAAATACACTTCATCTGTGCTACACAATCATCCTAACCATCTTTTGCCTCTTATTCTATTCTTCACTTCCCCTCCCAGCCCCCCCTCGCCTGCCGCCCAAAAACCTCCTGAGCTCCCTTATTCTTGATGGTGGCAGTTTGCTATATATTTAACCACCCTTTATGTACAAACAGTCCCACCACCAGGTATATTGCTTTCAGTGCTCTCTCTTCTTTAATGTTTACCCATGACTTTTTGTTCATGAAATAGCTATCTCAAAATTGATTTGCAGCAATGCATTTTTCTTTACTAGATTTCTAGATTGCTCTTTGTAATACCTCGATAAACTTGAATCTTTAACCTGACCTCTGCTGCTCCTTTTCAATCCCTGCAAAATAACCCCTAGTGGACAAGTACAAAGCATATCTCTACATTTGTTACCTTTATAAAAAGCATGAACTATATGTGGAAGAGGACGGTTTTAAGCACGCACAGTTTCTTGCTCTGAGCAGAATATACATATACTGGGTCAAATCCTGACCTACTGTAAATCAGCACAGATCCACTGAAGTCAATGGAGCTACATTGATCTATGTCAGCTGAAGATCTGGGCCATTATAGTTCTTGAGGTTTGACTTTACTGGTAATTCAAATAATAAGGACCAAACATAAATACAAGTTTAACTTCTCTCCACAAGCTTGGCTCTTCCTAAGGTTTTTCGTCAGGACCTTACAGTATTTGCACTGTATCTTCATGCGGGGTCAAGCACACCTAGTGTCAGAGTGACTCAAAAGATGATCCTTGATTCCTTATGCAGGGTTCTAGTGTCTGCCACTCTGTGACAGAGGGTTTATTCCATAACTTCCATACTGTGTTTACTTTACTCATGTGAGCCATCTCACTACTACTTAGCAGCGGGCATTTATTTGGAGTAGGTAGTTCTCAAGATAGGTGTCTTAGGCCTGGTCTACACTGGGAGGGAAATCGATCTAAGTTACACAACTTCAGCTACAACTTCAGCTATGTGAATAACGTAGCTGAAGTCAACGTACTTAGACCTACTCACCGCAGTGTCTTCAGTTGACTCACCACCGTGTTGCCGCTCTCCCGTCAACTCTGCCTGCGCCTCTCGTGGCAGTGGAGTACAGGAGTTGACGGGAGAGCGCTCAGGGATTGATTTATCGTGTCTAGACTAGACGCGATAAATCGACCCCACTGGATCGATTGCTGCCCCCCGATCCGGCAGGTAGTGTAGACATACCCTTAAAAGGTTGTGAGATTTTGAGATTTTTTTCTCTTGCAGCAACAAAGATCAAGAAAGGAAATAAGTCAGTCCTTCTCACATGGTATACGGTTTAATTGTAGATTATAGAAATTCTTTTTATTATTTTCCATAAAATGTAATGCTATAATAACTGCCTCCATCTTTTTCTTATAGAAAATGTATCAAGTGCTGGTCACTAAACTCAGCTGTTGTCCTTCATCAGTCTTGTATTCAGTATATCAGTCAAGTAAAGTCTTAAGGCAGTGATTGCCAAAGGTGCCTAAAGAATTTAATTGCTCACCTTCCATTGAATTCCAGTGGGATTTGGGTGCCTAGCTCCTTTTAGGCCTCTGGAAATCCTAGGCAAAATAAACATATGGGCAATATAATTTCTAACAATGTGAGCAACTTACTCTCTATTATCCATGAACATTGGGCTCCGGTATAGAGTAATATAAAGTATTGTATGTTAAAGCATATTAGAAAACTACATACACTCAGACATTAAAACCTGAGAGAATATAGAGGTCAGAAGTTTGCAGAGAATCAATCCTTATTTCAAGATATTTATATTTCAAAATGAAAAAAAAAAATGGAAAGACTAAAGCTAACTTCAGAAAATGTGTAGAAAAAGCCTGATATCATCATTCAGAAGAATATTTCCAGGAAAAAGTTTTTGATACTGAAAAAATAATTGAATGTGCAGTGGTGGAAAAATCCCATCACTGCTATCCTGCCAGTACCAGGCCATGTAATAAAATGGGAGCCTACAGTGATCTTTCATTCTACAAAGCCCACTATATATTTTTTTCTTGACACAGCAATTACTATTTAATCTGCTTAGGATAGATGGTAATGGAGCCTAGTTGTAAAATATCCCTTTGAATTTTCTCTTCTATTTTGTTTTGAATTTATTGCCTTGATTTTTATCACGTTTATGTGCACATCAGAGTAATTATTCATTGTTAAAGCCAATCCACAATCAATGTCATTTTTTTGCATTTTGTTTACCCAGATTAGTGGCTTGATCTTGCTCATTAACTTCAATGGGAGCTCAACTTGCCCCTTTTGTCTCTGTCACAAAGAGGTGGATCATCCTTGGCCTTTGTATGGGTGCGCAGTGGGAAGGGCACCTGCCTGCCCTGATTTAAAAAAAAAAAAAAAAAGGGCGGGGGGTGGAATGCAGTCCCTCCTCCTGGGGAGACCAACCCAAATAGGGCTGATAGGGAAAGGGAGAAGGTGACTCATTTGGCTAGATGGTTGAGCTGTGAACCTCCCCTATATCTGCTTTAGTTAACAACCAGTAACAAAATTGGATGCTCTTCTAGAAGATATGCTTTAGTCAAACACAAATTATTGGGCTCATGCAGGAGTGACTAGATGTGAAATTCTATGTAAGGTATTATACAGGAAAACAGACCAGATGATATAATGATCCCTCTGGACTTAAAAATCTCTGGCTCTATTAATCTATTTTAACACTAGTACTAGTATGGAGGGATTTTCTACATATCTGGGTGTTTACCTAAAACATTCCCTGCCTCTTCAATTTGCATGTGAAATTTGGGTTCCCCACCCTTTCCTGTAATATTACTACTTGTTATATTTCTCCTTCTCTTAGTTAAGATTTAGGCTTTATTTCCCTTTGAGCTGCAGTCTTGTTTTGATGAAGAAGAAACTTAATAGAAAAATGAATTTTCTATCTCTAACTTGACTCAGGCTATCAGTTATCCTGGAATAAACAAGAGATTAATCTGCTACAGTTAACAATAACACTCAGCTTTTCTTCTCCATCTCCCTCTGGAAATTTTGATCACAGGAAGAATAAGTCATTGTTGGCTCTTTCTGATGAACTTGACATTTGGCAAAGTTCCTGGCCAAATTGTGATGGCCCTTGCTTGGCAGCACAAACGAGATGGGAGGGTGAGTGCAAGAAACCTCCCCCTATCTATGCAGCAGAACAAGGGCTGTTGAGAATTGTATTCCCTGTGCTCTGGAGCATGTGGCTGGTGTGATTCTGCTTCCCACCACAGTAGGGTGCAAACTAGATAGAAGGAGGTAATGTGACCCCCACCCCCACCCAGCACACCATGGGTACCAATGTGCTCCATCCCAACCACAGCATGTATTTGCACAGTATAACTCTGTGATAACTTTCATCAACAGAAACATGAGAAACAAATATTCCTTTTTCCCATGTAGGCAAATTGCTCTCCAGAAAACCAGGAGCTAAATGCTAAATGTTGTATTTAACTTCTAAACTTCCCCTTGAACCACAGTGGAAGGGGCATGCTGTTAAACTGCTTTCTGGCACTCTGCTCCTTCCATATGGAATGCCCTGTTTTTGCTGATCCCTAAGGCCACTGCCCTCTCCTCCTCCAAATCACTCTTCAAGAAACACGCAGTCTGTGATGCCTAAGAAAAATCCATCAACTCACCATGTCTAGGTTGATCGGCAGTCAGGGTAGCCAATATTGTTTATTTAACAAACTATCCAATGACTGAGGATCCATGCAGTAGCCTATGCAATAGCCTGTGGTGGTGTTGCTTCCCTCACTCTCCTTTCCCACTCTGATACCCTGTTTCCCCGAAAATAAGACATCCTCCGAAAATAAGGCCTACTTACAGTTTTGCCTCTTGTTGTAATATAAGGCATCCCCCCGATAATAAGACCTCCCCGATAATAAGGCATCCACCGATAATAAGGCATTTTTCATTTCTGAAAAATAAGACATCCCCTGAAAATAAGACCTAGCGCATCTTTGGGAGCAAAAATTAATATAAGACACTGTCTTATTTTCGGGGAAACAGGGTACTACTGTTTGTTAGGATCATTTCATTGCAACTTAGATGGTAAGCTGTGTGGGGCAGGGAACATGTCTACCTCTGGGTATGTACAGAGAATAGCACAATGGGGCCCTGATCGTGACTGGTGTTTTTGGATACTGTAGTACCAGTATGGAGGGATTTATTTATGTTAATTAAACATAAATAAATAGCTATAGAAGTAGGAGGGATCATTTTCATCCTAGGTTTGTGGCCAGGAGTCTGGCCTGAGCCGGTCAGATGCATCTGCTATGTACCTTTCCTTACAATTTATGGCATCTAACAAACTCTATTAGTTTTGTCTGGATAAAGGCAAGCTCCTAACGCGCTGTCATTTCCTCTTCCCTGTTTCTTCTGTAGCAGCTCTGCTATCGGGATTCCCCAAGCCCATGACTCTCCATAGCATCTAATGGAGACCTGCCAGCCTCCCCACCCCTATGTCTCAGGGAGCCTGAGCCCTGGTAGAGGGGATCACACAGCAGAGATGGCACTCCCCATTTTTGCACCTCCACACAAGGACCCACATACTCAGGTTTAACTCGTGTCACAAAGCATATCTGTGGGGCTATATCTAATTCTCTCAGTTAGTGTATGTAAAGCACCCAGGGATTCTTCCGGTTGAAGGGTGCTTTTTAAATCTAAGATTTTATTATTTATAATGATTTAATTATGAAGATTGCAGGCTGTGAATCCCAAAAGCTTTATAAACTCCTTGTAATCGGTCTTCCTTTTTTTATTAATTCTCACCTCAAAATTCAACCCCACCAATATATCATTTTCATTCCGAGTTATAGCCACTCTGCCAAGTTCTACTTTTTCCCCATATTGATTTTATTCTTGTCTAAAACCTCTCTCTGTCATTCTATAATAGAATAAAAATGGGCTAAATCAAGCACTTTACCCAATCAATGATTCTTCATACTTAACCAAGAATATCTATGCCAGAAATAACATTCCACAGTTTGGAAGAGATAAGGATGAAAGGGTCCATTACAATATATTAATCATTGTTCTTTCATTTTTCTTAGGGCAGGACAAGTTCCACTGTTTATCCTCTTGACTTGTTATGGGAATCTTTGGAGCTTTATTATTCTGATCCCACTTTACAATAGCAATGACCTTACGGAAAACACTCAGGGCCTGATTTTTTTTCTAAATTTTCCATGCGGAAATGCACACGCAGTTGTGGGTCTAATGTGCATATGCCGTTACTGTAACTGTGTGTGTGTAATGGATGTCTAATTTCAGCACCCAATTGCTGTTAGATGGCTTTTTTGGTGCTCACACACTAGGTTAGAATGTGCAGTAAGATAACTGCATGCTGAAATTAAGCTCACAATTGTGTGAATACTGATTGGAAAATCCATCTGTAACGGGATATGTTCCCATCTAGGTCTTGAGACCTCTGGACAGTGGGCCTGGAGCCACATGAGAAGAGTGCAAAATCCCTCTCTCCTCTTTCCTTATTGCAGGATTTATGGATCATGCTGGAAAGGGTTAAGGGTCTAGGAGTCAGCTGGAGATAATTAGGAAAGTACATTATATACCCAGTAGGAGGAGGAGGCAACCCTGAACTTGAATGGGGAAGAGGCTGTTCTTCTCAGCCTGGGAGGTGATCAGAATGAGATGATCTTTTCTTTTGAGGCTAGGAAGGCGAACTCATGAGGAGAGCCCTGCAAACCTGTGGATATCCACATCAGTGGATGCAGATATCTGCAGACCATGCTTGTGGATCGAATGTGGATACAAATTTTGTATCTGCACAGGGCTCTACTCATGAGCCTGGGAGAGTCCATCCTGTTCTATTGCATGACTATAGAACAGATATAGGTATTATCAGAATCAGGCCCACAGAGCTGCACTGAGTATGGAATCTGATTTATTGTTGTTCTGCACCATACAGAATCTAGCATTTTATTTCAGATACACTTTCCCCCCACAAACACAGTAAGGCTTGAAATAGCTTTTCTTCCACCTGCTCTGTATGAAGCAGCACTTGCAGAGTTGCAGGTAAAATTGAAAATTACAGGGTATTTGGCCTCGTTTATACTGAGATCATTAATTAAAGCTACTTTACATAATCTCAGACTAAATGCATAACTGTCAAGGTGTTGGCTTGCTAGTAGTCTGTGAGGTGTTCTTGCTTTCTATACCAATCTGGGTGTCTTTTTTTTTTTTTTCCCCTCCTGCTGATGATAGCTCATCTCAATTGATTGGCCTCTTACAGTTGCTATGGCTACTTCCACCTTTTCATGTTCTCTGTTTGTATAAATATCTTTTTGCTGTATGTTCCAGTCTATGCATCCGATGAAGTGGGCCGTAGCCCGCAAAAGCTTATGCTCAAATAAATTTTAGTCTCTAGGTGCCACAAGTACTCCTGTTCTTTTAATCTGGGTCTCAGTTATTTCATTGCAAAGCCTTGCTCAAATAGTTTGTGTAATCACTGTAGTCCATAGATATGCCTTAGAGCTGAATTCTTGTTTCTTGCTAAATAACAAAGGACCCAATCCTGCTTCCTCTTTAGTCAACAGGAGCTTTGACATTGACTTAGAATCATAAGGTTAGAAGGGACCACAAGGGTCATCTAGTCTAATCCCCTGCCAAGGTGCAGGATTTGCTATGTCTAAACCATCCAAGACATATGGCCATGACTTCTATGAGAGCAGGATCTTGCCCCAAATGCTTATACAGCAATCAAAGGTAGAGTTAGCTAAACATCTTGAAATTACTTTGCCACTCTTAAGTGTATAGATTAAAAAAAAATAAGCTAATGTTCTTGATATTGAATTGGACATTGTGAAATGCAGAGACAGCGACACCGCTATCATTCATGATTGATTCATCTTGTATGTAAGGATAATGCAAAACAGGCTGCCACAAGAGTTTATAGCAGAGATAGATCACAGGTGACATCGGTTTCTGCTGAAACTAGAAGAGGTGAAAAAGAAATAAATTAACAAGAGAATGGGCTTCACATCTGCTGTCACTGGCAGAAGAAGAATCAAGTAGGTGGTTTACTTATTATCATTTTAGAAATAAGTATACACAAATGAAAACTATCACCATAAAGTACTTTGGTCTCTAGATCCTGTCACACATCCTCATACACCTCTATAGCTACTAGATGAATAAACAAATGTAATCTCTATGTTTTTAAATTAGGGATATTCATGGCCAGTTTCTGCCACTGCTACTCATTGGGTGGAACACCTTACTCCATGAGTAGTTCCATCAGGTTCAATGAGGTAACTTGCAAAGAAATAGTACTACTTGGTGTGAGTAAGGTTGGCAGAAATTACCCTAAAAGGAGTAAAATTTACAGTGATAAGTACATACAAGGACATTACATCATCGTAAAAAAAAATCTCTCTTGAAATTATTAATTGTAAATACTCTTATGGTAAGAAAAAATAAAGCAAGAAAATATTTAAAAATAGAATGTGGAATGTGATACAGTAGGGGAAAGAAGTGACACTAAGCCTAACATCATTTAACCATTTAAGACTCAACAAAGGCCAAATAATGTACTTCTAAACCACTTGTGTGAAGGATGGGTGAGCAGCTTGACCAGTGGTAATATATGGTGGTGCTTACACAACACAGTAATGAATATTATGGCAGGCCAGTTTTTCATACGGACTGAGTCCCCCACAGTCTGGCTCTGAGCTCTTCGGAAAATCTGTCCCTGCATTAAAATACCTAGATTATTTTACAGACCGTAAGGAGCACTTTAGTACATCCCTGATATGTATGTACAAGTATCTGCCAGATCTAGTCATGTACAGCTACACAAATGGTTGGAACAATATTTTACTTATAGAAATGTTAATTTGATAAGTATCACCTTGCTGTTAAACATTGGTCAAGGATTATACACTTAACGGTATTTTTCAGTTCTTTAAATGTCATTGAGTCTTACCTAACTGTATAAGCCCTTGGATGCTTGAAATGGGAATTTAAATCTGTTTCATTAAGTTCATTTTCCTGCCTCAAAATAAGCACAAACCAGTTTGTTGTTGTAAGGTTGCTCAGCATGTGTTTGGTAGATGATATTCTTTCACTATCGATATAAACATGGATGTCTTTGTTTTTGAAAAATCAATCAGAAGTCTCGCATATAAATACATCCTTGAATTTTAACACAGATACGTTAGACTATCAGCAAGCCCAGTCTGGCCCACATTCCACAACAGCTGCCAGGCTAGCTGGGACTGAAAAATGGATTAGTACTCGGTTTGTTTGTCCTGAGAGGTCAGAGAGAATAAGGTGGGCATAATACTCAGGTCCCTGGGGGAAGTGGTCAAAAACAGATGGTGGGAACATAGTGTGAGTATAACATGAAGAGTACGGAAAGGATGGGTGGGAGGCACTCTTTCCAGGCAAGAATCTCCCTTGTAGAATCGAGACACCCCTGCATTCCAAGGCACTGCCTCCCATCCCCCAATAGGTTCCATCTATTAGTCAGGCCAGCATGCACCCGTAGGTTGGATATAGTTTACTAAGGGTTAACACAGGCCTGGGTTTTAATTGTGTGGTGTGAGGGAAGGTTGATTGTACTTAGAAGAGGGCAATAAAAAGAAATGCATACATTTAATGCATAGCCAGAGGGCTAAAGATGCCTAGAGAATGTTAATGTTTTATGTGGAGAGGTAAAGTGGGTAAATAAAATCATAACAAGCAGAACACTCTCAGTTTACTGGTAACACTGTGAGTAAATGGTATTGTTTACGGGTCTGTGCTTTACTGTTTTAAGATGACACTGCCATATGTTTTCATTTAAGTCATGCCTCCAAAAGATTAAAACCATTTAGGGCAAAGCCAGCAAGCCAGCCTCCCTTACATTTTCATTCAGGAGTAAAACACACTCCTCACTTGGATTCCCAGTAATTTGGGGCTTGACTGAGATTTAGTTTGACAGTAAAAGAGAGAGAACCTATCGTTTGGTGTCATGATTCGGTATATAGCCCAGAAGATAAATGACTCATTTCAAAAGTTGATGAAAATGTATTAGTTCATTTGCTGTTATATGATCTGTTATATTTTCAACCAATCTTACATTATAAATAACATCCATTAGTTTAGAACAGCTGTCTGTCTGTAGAGTTTAAGAAATGAGGGTATATTCGCACTTTGCAAAATATTTTATATTTTTCTTCTGGTTACTACTACATAGGTGATTTTATCTTTAAGCATCATTGGATATTAGGGTGGTGAGCCCTGTAGAAACCCCTAAAATGGATAGGGGTTAGTTAACAACATGGTACTTCCCAAACCTACCCATTCAAATCATTCACCATGTGGCAGTTATGCGCCACATCCTAGCCCCTCAGTGCAGAAAACCACCTGAAGCTCTGTGGACTGATCTGGTTTCATGGTCAAGGAGCACAGCTGGAATCCAGAAGGTAAGCTATATAGCAGCTGGATACTGCCTTCCTGCCAGCTGATCTGACTGCCCCTTTGGGAATGACATCAGAAAGGCCATATATGTATTGAGAGACACCTTAGAGTGGGTTTCCATGACTGACAGATGGTATACAATCCTTCATACCACAGACTACCTTTAGTGGTTGTTTAAGACTTGTCTTTACCCCGTCTTTTCTTAGTGGGGTAGAAGTCAGGGCTCTGAAGGGGCCACACTTTATCCTAATGAGTTTCTCAGATTCCTCTCTTTTGTTAAATATCCTTGTAGACAGAGCAGAAGAATGTTTGGTGTCATTCTTCTCTTGCTAAATCAACCTATGATACAGCACCTGTTTTCCAGAAGCAGCCCCCCACCCTCCATAACACACAAGGTTGCATCTTCTGATCCAGTATACTTTAATTTGCTCTTCTTTTTCCAAGAACATTTCCAGAAATATAACCCCAAATGAACCACCTTAATTCTTCAGTGTTTTTACCAGGCTTAACTTTTCACCTGATTTTCTTTTTTGTACCAACCATTTCAGGCTTTGATTCATTGGGCCCAAAACTTTACAACATACTTTGAAATGGACAACAAAGGATCTTAGTGAAGAATTATCTTTCTTTTCTTGCTTGCAGGTGTTAGCAGGAACTTTACGTATTTTTTCTTGTGACAGTGGTTCTAGATCGGGAGAGGGCAAACTTTTTGGCCTGAGGGCCATATCAGGGTTCCAAAACTGTATGGAAGGCTGGGTAGAGAAAGCTGTGCCTTCCCAAACAGAAAATTTAAAAAAATCCTCTTGGCCTTCACAAAACGTGTTTTTTCCTAAGATTTGTTGTGAGGTTTATCTAAGTTTTTATTAAGAACAATATCAAACCTGTTCCTGAAAAGGTGTACATTTTTCATTTACCAAAACCCAGCTTTTTTGGTAAAGTGATTGAAAACGAGTTTTCAGTAAACAATGAAAACTTTAATTCTTTCAATAAAAAAAAAAATCTCTCACACACACACAAAAAAACAAATGGTTCAATTTCAAACCCTGAGAATTCATAGCACTGTTGAAATTTTTCACACATTTTTGAGTTATTTTTGTTTTCATTTTTCAACCTGCTTTAGCATTTGCTCTGTAGGATGTATTTTACAGCTCTGAGTGAGTGAACTGTAAATGTGCAGGTAGCTTAGGGTTACCATACATCCGGTTTTTCCTGGACATGTCCAGCTTTTCGGTAATCAAACCTCCGTCCAGGGGGAATTTCCAAAAAGCCGAACATGTCCGGGAAAAATACTCCCTGACTTACCTTAGAGCGGGCGCCGGGGGCTGCTGTGCTCCCTGATTCCTGGGCTCTGTAAGAGCCAAGCGCTACCGGCTTCAGGCAGCCCCCATGCCTCTGGACCCTGCGCCCCCAGCCGGGCACTTCCCCTCCAGGGGCGCAGGGTCCAGAGGCATAGGTGCTGCCCAAAGCCAGTAGCGCTCGGGCAGCTCGGCGCTTACAGAGCCCAGGAGTTC
>NC_048306.1:66407434-66493681 GCF_013100865.1 Trachemys scripta elegans | reverse complement strand
CACGTGGCTGGGAGGGAGGAGGGGGAATGCGGGGTGCTCAGAGGAGGGGGCAGAGTTAGGGCGGGGACTTTGGGGAAGGGGCGGGGACTTTGGGGAAGGGGTGGAGTTGGGGCGGGGCCGGGGGTGGGAAAGGGGCAGGGGCGGGGCCAGAGCCCCGTGGAGTGTCCTCTTTTTTTTTATTTTTTAAATATGGTAACCCTAACATAGCTAATCTATCCAAAAAATACTTTCTAATGTTACCCTGTCCTCCTTTCCCCCATCCATTTGTTTTTCTCCCATTTTTGCATTTAACTTTAAAAATGGGGAAGGGATGATCTTTTATTACATGTCTGTACGACACCTAATACAATGGGGCCCTGACCTGATCAAAGTCTTCTAGGCATTACTGAAATATAAATATTTAATAATAATAATTAGCAGTTCTCTTTGTGCACTTCACATCCTCTTATCTATGACCCTTATATAAGACTGGTACTAGGTAGAATAGGAACTATAACAAAAGTTACATTTATTTAAAAGAAAACATATTCACATTTCCTCTTATTGTATTGGGTTATATTGTGTCAGTTACTCTCATATCATGCCTGGTGGGACATAATTCCATTTAATACAATGCACCCCTGGCACTATACCAAAAAAGCGAACAAAACTTCCTATGTGTGGTGTGTCCATTACCTAAAGAAAAATGTATTTTCAATTATTGTTAGCTTGCTTACTAATTTAAGGCATATAATAGCCTTGGATTGTATGCTCTGTGTAGATGTTGTGCTTTCTTGAAGAACAGCTCAATGCAGAGGGAAGACAGTTCAAGATTAATCTTTCCAACTGCAGCAGCTAATGTCTCTGAGGCTCACTGTAGAGATTTCAGGGTGATTAGTCATTCAGGAACACAATCAAGTACAGGAGAGTTTTTTCAACAAGGTTACAATACCCAAATAAAATCAGCATCAAGAACTGGTATCTCTATGGGTTCCGTGTCAGTCATCCAAAGAGGACCTATCTACTTTTTTCATTAAAAGCAGTGATTTACTGTCTTGGGTTTAATAACTACTTTCCTCCCACCACCCTCCCCTTTTCATCTGATTGAGAACAGAAGAGGCTTGAGCCTCTGACAGTGGTTCTGTGATTCTTTGGCAACTGGGAAGACTATATCCTGATTTTACTCCAGAATATAGAGGATTTCAAAGGTATTTCCAGTCCCATATCATTGTGTGCACTTGGAGCAGTCTCATGACCTGTGTCAAGCCTTTCTGCAAATTTAAAATGTGCCTTTCTGATTAACGATTCACTCAGATTTGACAATGTGGAGAATGAGGACCTGTTTTTGCTATTATCATCATGATGTTATTTCTGACTGGACAGCTATAGTAAGGTGATCAACTGTTATTTACCTAGAACATAGCACATAGGCCTTTTTTACATTGAGTAGTTTTTGTCCATTTTTAATTAATTGATACATCTGCAAAAGTGTGTGTGGGGGGAAATGAAGGGCAAATATCACTTAAAATCAAAAGCAGATGCAAATTTACCATGGATTTGAATTTGTTCATTTAGCTACATCGTGTAAATTGGCAGAGCAACATTGTCTTCAACAGAACAATGTTGATTTACACCAGCTGAGGGACTGGCCATAATTATTTAAAATATCCCCTCACCTCCCCCCACGCCCCCCAAAAAAATCTTATTTCATTTTTAATGGGATTAATTGCAAAGTTATTGATCAGAACTGAAACATAATTAAGCTGGGGGAAAGTACCAAGAGTCTGGATTTCAATGTTGTGCATTTAAAAAAACTAAGAAATGCTGACATTCTGACATTTGCAAGGTTAAAAGATAGTTTCACAGTAGACCCCAAAAATGTACTACACTTTTCCTACGGGATGCATCTAAGGTCTGTGTGATGGGGTCCCTGTAGGGTGCCACCTGGAACTGGGGTATCACTGAGCCCTCTGACTCACCAGCCTGGGCTCCCTCTCAGCACTGTGCTGCTGTGACAAGCTATAGACTGCTCCTGGTCCTTAACTTCCACCGGCATTCACACAGGCAGGGACACACCCAGCTGCGGTTACATGCAGGCTGACTGGCCACTACATGAAACAACAATAGAGAGGCTACAGCCAAAATAACCCCCAGGCTCCCAGCCTAGGACCCCAGAGCTGTACCGTCCTGCCCTGATCAAAATCCTGACCAGTATGAATTTATTACCCAGTTCACCTCCGCTAAATGTGGAGAAGAATATGCACAATATGCATGTGTTAAACCAAGCTGAGATTTTTCCCTAGACACTTCAGTCAAAGGCACGCTGGTTTAGAGTAAAACATAAAACAAGTTTATTAACTACAAAAAGATAGATTTTAAGTGATTATAAATGATAGCAAAACGATCAAAGCAGATTACCTAGCAAATAAACAAAACCACAACCTAAGCTTGAAATACTAGATTGCTAATTCATATCCAATCTCTCTCTTACCCTGGCTGATATAAGCAGTTCACAAGGTTTCCATACTCCTTTTAGCCTTGGACCAGCACTTCCCTCAGTCCAGTCTTTGTTCCTCAAGTGTTTCCAGGAGTTCTCTTGTATGGAAAGTGAGGCCCTTGATGATGTCACAATTACTCCACTTTATATAGCTTTAACATAGGGCGGGAACCCTTTGCTCCAATATCAGTTCCCAGTCCAGTTTGTGGAAAAATGTAGGTACCCAAAATGGAGATCAGTGTTACATGGTCTGGTCATATGCCCTTGCATGCCCTGCTGAGTCATTCATAATTCATAGATTCTAGGACTGGAAGGGACCTCGAGAGGTCATCGAGTCCAGTCCCCTACCCGCATGGCAGGACCAAATACCATCTAGACCATCCCTGATAGACATTTATCTAACCTACTCTTAAATATCTCCAGAGATGGAGATTCCACAACCTCCCTAGGCAATTTATTCCAGTGTTTAACCACCCTGACAGTTAGGAACTTTTTCCTAATGTCCAACCTAGACCTCCCTTGCTGCAGTTTAAACCCATTGCTTCTGGTTCTATCCTTAGAGGCTAAGGTGAACAAGTTTTCTCCCTCCTCCTTATGACACCCTTTTAAATACCTGAAAACTGCTAGTATGTCCCCTCTGTCTTCTCTTTTCCAAACTAAACAAACCCAATTCTTTCAGCCTTCCTTCATAGCTCATGTTCAAGACCTTTAATCATTCTTGTTGCTCTTCTCTGGACCCTTTCCAATTTCTCCACATCTTTTTTAAAATGCGGTTCCCAGAACTGGACACAATACTCCAGCTGAGGCCTAACCAGAGCAGAGTAGAGCGGAAGAATGACTTCTCGTGTCTTGCTCACAACACACCTGTTAATACATCCCAGAATCATGTTTGCTTTTTTTTGCAACAGCATCACACTGTTGATTCATATTTAGCTTGTGGTCCACTATAACCCCTAGATCCCTTTCTGCCGTACTCCTTCCTAGACAGTCTCTTCCCATTCTGTATGTGTGAAACTGATTTTTCCTTCCTAAGTGGAGCACTTTGCATTTGTCTTTGTTAAACTTCATCCTGTTTACCTCAGCCCATTTCTCCAATTTGTCCAGATCATTTTGAATTATGACCCTCTCCTCCAAAGCAGTTGCAATCCCTCCCAGTTTGGTATCATCCGCAAACTTAATAAGCGTACTTTCTATGCCAATATCTAAGTCGTTGATGAAGATATTGAACAGCGCCGGTCCCAAAACAGACCCCTGCGGTACCCCACTCGTTATGCCTTTCCAGCAGGATTGGGAACCATTAGTAACAACTCTCTGAGTACGCTTATCCAGCCAGTTATGCACCCACCTTATAGTAGCCCCATCTAAATTGTATTTGCCTAGTTTATCTATAAGAATATCATGCGAGACCGTATCAAATGCCTTACTAAAGTCTAGGTATACCACATCCACAGCTTCACCCTTATCCACAAGGCTCGTTATCCTATCAAAGAAAGCTATCAGATTGGTTTGACATGATTTGTTCTTCACAAATCCATGCTGGCTGTTCCCTATCACCTTACCACCTTCCAAGTGTTTGCAGATGATTTCCTTAATTACTTGCTCCATTATCTTCCCTGGCACAGAAGTTAAACTAACTGGTCTGTAGTTTCCTGGGTTGTTTTTATTTCCCTTTTTATAGATGGGCACTATATTTGCCCTTTTCCAGTCTTCTGGAATCTCTCCCGTCTCCCATGATTTTCCAAAGATAATAGCTAGAGGCTCAGATACCTCCTCTATTAGCTCCTTGAGTATTCTAGGATGCATTTCATCAGGCCCTGGTGACTTGCAGGCATCTAACTTTTCCTAGTGATTTTTAACTTGTTCTTTTTTTATTTTATCTGCTAAACTTACCCCCTTCCCATTAGCATTCACTATGTTAGGCATTCCTTCAGACTTCTCGGTGAAGACCGAAACAAAGAAGTCATTAAGCATCTCCGCCAATTCCAAGTTTCCTGTTACTGTTTCTCCCTCTTCACTAAGCAGTGGGCCTACCCTGTCTTTGGTCTTCCTCTTGCTTCTAATGTATTGATAAGAAGTCTTCTTGTTTCCCTTTATTCCCGTAGCTAGTTTGAGCTCATTTTGTGCCTTTGCCTTTCTGATCTTGCCCCTGCATTCCTGTGTTGTTTGCCTATATTCATCCTTTGTAATCTGTCCCAGTTTCCACTTTTTTATATGACTCCTTTTTATTTTTTAGATCATGCAAGATCTCATGGTTAAGCCAAGGTGGTCTTTTGCCACATTTTCTATCTTTCCTAACCAGCGGAATAGCTTGCTTTTGGGCTCTTAATAGTGTCCCTTTGAAAAACTGCCAACTCTCCTCAGTTGTTTTTCCCCTCAGTCTTGATTCCCATGGGACCTTCCCTATCAGCTCTTTGAGCTTACCAAAATCTGCCTTCCTGAAATCCATTGTCTCTATTTTGCTGTTCTCCCTTCTACCCTTCCTTAGAATTGCAAACTCTATGATTTCATGATCACTTTCACCCAGGCTGCCTTCTACTTTCAAATTCTCAACGAGTTCCTCCCTATTTGTTAAAATAAAGTCTAGAACAGCTTCCCCCCTAGTAGCTTTTTCAACCTTCTGAAATAAAAAGTTGTCTCCAATGCAGTCCAGGAATTTGTTGGATAGTCTGTGCCCCGCTGTGTTATTTTCCCAACATATATCCGGATAGTTGAAGTCCCCCATCACCACCAAATCTTGGGCTTTGGATGATTTTGTTAGTTGCTTAAAAAAAGCCTCATCCACCTCTTCCACCTGGTTAGGTGGCCTGTAGTAGACTCCTAGCATGACATCTCCCTTGTTTTTTACCCCTTTTAGCCTAACCCAGAGACTCTCAACACTTCCGTCTCCTATGTCCATCTCTACCTCAGTCCAAGTGTGTACATTTTTAATATATAAGGCAACACCTCCTCCCTTTTTCCCGTCTATCCTTCCTGAACAAGCTGTACCCATCCACACCAACATTCCAATCATGCGTATTATCCCACCAAGTTTCAGTGATGCCAACAATGTCATAGTTGTATTTATTTATTAGCACTTCCAGTTCTTCCTGCTTATTGCCCATACTTCTCGCATTTGTATATAGGCATCTAAGATACTGGTTTGATCTTTCCTCCCAGTTTTGTCCTGACCCTCCTTTCTCTCTGACAATATAGCCCACACTCCCTCTCGTTTCCGACCCATCTCCCCGGTCTCCATGTTCCCCACTTACCTGTGGGCTTTGCTCACCTGTCCCCGTCGAACCTAGTTTAAAGCCCTCCTCACTAGGTTAGCCAGTCTGTGTCCAAATAGGGTCTTTCCCCTCCTTGAAAGGTGAACACCATCTCTGCCTAGCAGTCCTTCCTCGAATAGCATCCCGTGGTCTAGGAAGCCAAAGCCCTCCTGGTGACACCATCTTCGCAGCCAGGCATTCACCTCCATGATGCATCTGTCTCTGCCCAGGCCCCTACCTTTGACAGGAAGAATCGAAGAGAATACCACCTGCGCTCCAAACTCCTTCACCCGTACTCCGAGAGCCCTGTAGTCACTCTTGATCCGCTCAGTGTCACACCGCGCAGTATCATTTGTGCCCACATGGATGAGTAGCATGGGGTAGTAGTCAGAGGGCTGGATAATCCTCGCCAATGCCTCCGTAATGTCTCTGATACGGGCTCCCGGCAGGCAGCATACCTCCCGAGATGAAATGTCAGGGCGACAGATGGGCGCCTCCGTCCCCCTCAGCAGAGAGTCTCAGACCACCACTACCCTACGTTTCCTATTCGCAGTGGTGGCAGCAGACCTCCCAGCCTTAGGGGTACGAGGCTTCTCCTCCTTTACTGTAGGGAGTGATTCCTTCTTTCCTGTATCAAGAAGAGCATAACGGTTACCTATTACCACGGCAGGAGGGTTCGGAGCAGGGGTGGAGCACTGCCTGCTGCCAGAAGTAACCAGCTGCCAGTGTCCACCCTGAGCCATCTCCTCCTCCACCAGTGGTGTATCAGCAGTCCTGTGTACTGGGACAGCTGTCTCCACATGGACACTGTCGAGGAATTGCTCGTGGATTCGGATGCTCCTCAACCTAGCCACCTCCTCCTGTAGCTCTCCCACCTGCTGCCTGAGAGATTCCACCAGCAGGCACCTCTCACATTGGATGGTCCCCCCAGCCTGGATATCAGTAAGTGGAAATTGCAAGTTACAGTCTCTGCAAAACCACACCAGGATCTGGGTAGAAGCATCCATGCTCAGGTGCTCTGTCTGGCTACAGGCACAGGTGGAGGAGACAGAAGCAGTGCTGGCATAGCAGCCATTACTTACAGGCTGTCTGAAGCGTTCTCAGGATGGTTCACCAGGTTGGGGACGAGCTTCTCATAAGGCCTATTGTTTTTCCTAGTGGCCCATTACCTTCAATAGGCCCTTCACAACCAGCTATCTAGACTGGAAGCATCTTGCCTAGTGGGTGGTTGCCCAGGTGTAACTACATTTGAAATACAGATAGTCAATATTCATAACTTCAGATACAAAAATGATACATGCATACAAATAGGATAATCACACTCAGCAAATTATAACTTTTCCCATGACACCTTGCATGACCCATTCTTGTACAAAATGCATAATAATTATGCCATAATCATATCATATAATAACATTACTAGGATGAATATGGGGTATAGTGTCACAGCCTGATCTTGGTGCTTACCAGCTCAAATGCCCATTAAAACCAATCAGCATTGCAAATGCATAACATCCCTCAGGAGCACATCCTTAAAAGTGACTTGCAATATCTTGGAGGGATGAAACTTTCCCCTCCCCTGCTTCTCTTTATGATGTATAAAGAAGTCTTGAAAGGATGAAGCATGGGGAGCTCATTATTAAGTATTTTTTTCTTCTTTTTTACCCCATGCTTGTTCCTTTCCCTTAGAAGTTCAAGAATTGCCTACCCATGTCTCCCTTGGAGTCTCAATGGATAACCGGAGAACTAGTAACATTACAAAATTGCATCTAACAAGGAACATAAATCTGAGCAATTGAGAGAGTGGGGGGTTTTAATTTAACTCAAGGGCCTGAAAAACAAAGATCTCATTTGTAAAGATTCAAATCACCCACTCTGCACTCTTCAGCTAAAGGCTGAAAAGCGCTCATTGTGGCTCTTTCCTCCTACAAGGAGACCTCCAGCTAAACCAAAGACAAGACAATGTATTCTATGATTTTAAAAAAACAGGCATACTTAAACCTTTTGGGCCTTCTTTGTACACCGTAAAATAAGCACAATAGAACACATCCCTTTTTTAATATTTCCCTTTGTTGATCATTTTTAATGGACAAGAAATCAGTAAATCAACCTTTGTGTGTTAAAATTTCAGTTTAGTAAATCCTATGGATGGTTTTTAGAACATAAAGTTCTATTCAAGTATACAGTAAATAAATGCTATAATAAATGTAGTAGATACAGTAATGGCTTGTCAAGAACAGATGAACTGAGCTGTAGACTGTAATAGGCTACCTTTCATAACATCTGAACATAGTTACCAGATATCATTATAAATTTCTTAATAGATTAACATTACAGGAGCAGTGAGATTTGTCACTGTCCTTCTAACTCAAAGCCATCATGTTTTTACCTCAAGGATTTGGGCTGGTAGGGAGGGTTAGCTATATGAATGGCTTTCTAAATTCTCCAGTAAGTTCTGCTGTCATATTTAGTTGCTGCTGTTAACTCCGATCAATGTTTCTGTTGATGTAAAGTAATCTTGCCATTGGAAGAGGTCTAATTTAGATGCAGCATAATTTAATTTGCTCTGTTTGGACATGCTATAGAATCTGGTGCTGAAAAACAAATCTCGGAACAGCTTTTCTTGTCTGGACTGACAATTGCACAAGTTGTTTTGCCTTTTGGGACACACTGTTTATATCTATCTGGCAGATTTATATTTTTTATATTCAGGTGCTATTTCAGATTAGGTTTTATGTGATAATCACTTGGGCAGACAAAGTTGCTTTTTCTTGTCTGGCTAATACTAAATAACTTTCATTGCAAGCAGTCAGGAATATTATAAACTTGTAGCTTCAAGACATATCATTCATAAATAAACACTAATTGCTTTATTCTGGAAGTATATACATTATCTCTGAAGATAGTTATACATTTTTAGACTTTGCATTTGCTCTCATATACATTTAATTATTGCATTACCATCATGCTCAAAAGCCATAGCTGTCAGCTTCAACTGATAAAGTACACTGACATGAATAAAACAAAATTGCAGTTCCATATGTTAATATGGTTCCATAGCTATTTAAACAGTCTAAAAACATACAGAAAATAAAACATGGCTACAGATAAAATAGTGAAGTACGAGTCCGTTTGTTTTACTCGCAGGTGTTTTGTAGGATTATTGGGAATTTAAGATCCATTCACTCTAAAATTATGGAGCTAGAGGCTCACTGGGTGTAAATCAATTACTTCAGTGGAGCTATGCTGCTTTACACCAGCTGAGGCTCTGGTCCAATGCCCATAGTTTTCATAAATGATTATTTTAGGTTGGCCTTCTGCCCGGGCTGAATTTCTCCCATGCTGTGTTTGGTGGGGTAGAAATAGTCATTCTGCCTCTAAAAGAAAAGGTATTATGTAAAAACGAAAAAAAGACACAACAAGGAGGTGGTTTTGGTTTCAGATTGAATCCAAACTAAACAAATACCCTGCTGGACACAACCCAGGATTTTCCTTTCATGTGCATGCAAAAAACTCCCCAAAAGCTTACGTTGACATAAGTGTGAGAATAACACTGAAGTGAATAGTAGTATATAAAGTGCACACCATCATGAAGCATGCCATACATCATCATTCTATGACTTCCCATACCTTTTCTGCAGCTTTTTGGACTGAGCCCAATATCACAAGTTGATGTATGAATCAATGAGGGCTGCTGTCACCACTTCTGTGATATGTATAACAAAATATACAATGATAGTGCTTTAAAGCTTACTAGCTGCAGTAAATAACTAAGATTTGCATTTAGCTAAGTTCAGCGTTGGCTGGATCCAGCACCCATTCAAATCAGTGCAAAGTCTTCCACTGACTTCAGTGGGTATTGGATCAGGCCCACTATGCAATATTTTAGCTCTTTCCTATAATAAATGCAAGATAACACCATACATACTGAACTAGCCACATCTATTACCTTAAGCAAATAAGAGAGAAATCTACTAAAAGAAACTACAAGAGAAGGAGAGGGTTTGTTTCATATAAGGCAATATGAGAAATGGCACATATCAAGTTACATTAAAAAATTATTAAAAAAACAAAGAATAGTCACCCAATTAAAGAAGAGCTGAAGAGGTAGATCAAGTTAAAGCAGATAAAAAGCCTCATGCATTAAGGACCTGATTCTATAAAATACTTAAGCATGTACTTAACTTTTAAGCATGTGAGCAGTCCCATTGAAATCACTGAAGCCACTAGTGCTTAGTTCTACATGTCCTTCAGTATCTTGCTGAACTGGGGCCAAAGTTATCAAGTTCATTCAGTACCTGACTAGTAGAAAACATTACCCCAGTTAATTCACAAAACTTATTATATGGATTTATCTCTGACAATGCAATAGTTTGGTCTGGATCACAGTCTGGTCCAAATATTTTGACTCTCTCATACTTTATGGTGCCCATATTCAAAACAGTGCATTGGAGATAGGCATGGAACATATACATCCTTGTTTAGGGCTGCCAGCACGAGCCCTAAGCATCACTTAACTTCTGTTGAACCCTGATTTTGAAGACATAAGTGGCACAGAGACCTAGTAGCAGCCCTCCACAAACAGGTGTTTTTGTCAATGTTCCATTCAGCATAGAAATCTTCATATAAGAAAAGATTAATGATCTTTCTGGTCCTACATCCTCTCTCCAAGAGTTGCTAATGCCTGGACAAACCAGGGATTGTAAGTAATTCCATAAAGGAGGGGGACCACACCCCTCCAAGAATTAAGAGCAGTGTGTGGGTGGGGGTGGGGTGGGGATAATTAGGCAAATTAACCCAAGAAGTGCTACCACCTGGTCAGACTTGCATAAACTGATTCAAACTGGATTCTCTAGAGACCAGCAAACAAAGAAAGGGTATTTATCCAAAAGTGCTGAGTTTAAACTGACTCAGAGCCTGCTTTCTGATCCAGCAAATGGACAGGACCTTCTGTCCCTCCCAGGGGAATGCCCAGTCCTTAGGGAAGGATTCTTTTTATTGCTTTTAATATGTTTTCTCTGTAATGTTTTTATCTTAAAAATAAACTTGCTTGCTTAGCAAGGGCTCTGTGGTAACTTATACCTATAGGCAACTGTGCTGTTGATAGCCTGAGGTGAAAAGTGGAGCAGGCCTGCTGAGGCAGTCTGACTTTGCTGGGGAATTCAGATAGGCTGGGAACTGTGCAGCCTGGAAATATCCCAGTCAGGAGAGAAATAAGTGTGTTTGTGTCTGCCCAAGAGAGGTAATGACTGGAGAACCAGAAACCTGAGAGTGGGAGTTGTTGTACTTAAAGTACTGCACAGGATCTTTTCAGGGGGAATAAGGCAAAACGCCACATTTATTAGTAATACATGTATTCATTAACACTGTATTATATGCATATAATATTACACTGACACTCACACACACACACAAACACACTCCGTCTTGTTGTTACCAATTAGTTGCTCCCCTTAACTTCACTGGCCAGGTGAGTTAGATGGGGGAGGGGGTGGAGCCGGGCTTCTGCCGATCCGGATCGATGCTCCCATGTTGACAAGACGAGACCTGGGGTCCTGTGCAAGACACCTCACTTTTATAGCAGCTTTCCTCTTATGCAAATCTATACCGGATTCAAACTCTGTGTCTGTGTCCATTGGTCCTTTGTGCTGCTTTCTTTTGAGTGTTGTCCCAATGCTGCAAAAAGGGTGCTTCCAAAAGAAGGTGCTTGCTTCTAACAAAGTCCCATGAAAACAGAGGTCACATGTGGGTAGACCCACCACAAGGTTATATAAAGAGGCACAATGTAAAGTCATATGAAAATTATCAGAGATTTATCTACATTGTCCTTGCTGGACCATGGAGAGGGAATACAGGCATAGTTGCCCTGAACTTTGATGGTTACCAGTACAAACTAGAGCAGCCTACTAACCCACCCTTTGCGATCTTCTCTGTCCTGAGCTCCTTGGCAACAGTTTAGGATGTGGGTCAGACTGAAGAAAGATGTCCCCAGTCATTGATTTCTACAATTTACATTAAGTGGCCTTTATAAAAAAACAAAAAGCTTTTACTGAGCGAGTGAGTGAAATGTCTCATATATATTAAGAGGATGGTATTAATAGGTGTCCTTATGCACAATATCAACAGTATCAAGCCATGTCAAGTAAATAAACCAGCTCTGGTTATCAAGAAAATAAGAGTTTTAAGAGTTATGTGTACTTGAATTAAATTACACTAAGAAGTTGGTAACATACTAAAACAATCTTTAAAGGTTTTGGGTTTACTAGCAAGGGCTTAAGTTTCCCCCATTCCTCCTCGTCAGTGAGAGTCACTGGGCGATCAATATTGGAATTGAATGAATCAGTTTTTAAAGCAGTGTCAAGTGGTAACCACAATTGAATTGTTTATGCTATTGGGTGACAGGTATATGCATCCAACAAAAATAATAATTTAGCACAATATTAGTAATATGAAATATAAAGGGCTTGATTTGGAAAAGTTGTTTCCAAATTAGTGCATACGGTTTTGTGCCCAGTAATAATTGCCAGCCACATCTCACAGCACTTAGATCTCTACCTACCTGCCACTCTCTGGGGTAATTCTTCTCACAAATTGGGTAATATGATGTCTTGGCAATTTTGTGGGCTTATTTTATAGTTCTCTCACAACTATTTGTGGGTGCAAAAACAGAGACTGCGTTGAGGTGCTTTTTAAAAATAAAGGCCAAAATACAGATAGAACGCACAAAGATATGAATGACATAATAACCATGGACAACTGGACTAGTTGTATATCATGGGCAACTCATGCTCACCTTAGTCACATTGTATTCTCTGAAACTTCAGAGGAAGCATTCACTAGTAAGATATGCAGGATTTTGTTTCACGCCTAGATAAGATATATAAAGGGGAAAGAATGATACAAGTTCATAATTATGAAAATATTTCCCCCCCCCAAAATAGAATGAGCATGGTCAAAGCGAAATCCGTCAGACCTCACTGAAATGATGCTGATTTCCCACTGAGGCACCCTTGTTCTTTAGGATCACATCCATATGCCCACCTCTTCCAAGTAGAAACAGGCTTTATTTTGGGGAACAAATATCAAGCCAAAGAAAGAAAATCTGTTCTGAAAAGTTTTTCCTGTGATTACATCTTTTTGCTCATTGCTGGACCTTTCCAAAGTTCTGGTTTTCATGCCAGTATAAATCATGCCCAGAGTCATCTGATCAGGTAAACAATATAACTGATTAACATAATTAGGATGAAACATACCAAAGTCTGTTTGAATCATTCGGGAGTAGAGTGCATGACATCACTCAGTGATACTAGCAACTGATCTATGAAAAGAAATAGCATAACAGATCTCAGGTGGGGTTAGGTGATGTAGTACATCCCAGTTTAAAGCTCAGTGCTGCATTTGTCTTACTAGAAGCAAACTTATTTAACTTGTTTAGTTTTACAAAGAAATTATAGTAAGTGGAGATCACCGTGTTGTGACTTGTATTATGATGATTTTTTTATTATCCTCTTGTAACAAAGAGACACATTTAAGAAATATGTAGTATTCTCCTTAGAAGGTTTAGTAACTATTTTGTGCAATCTTTCTGCATCTCAATTAAGGAGACGGCATTCAGGAAGTAAAGACAATGAAAGAGCTTTAAATGTAATAATATATTTTGGTTATTATACAGTTATGAAAAATGCAAACATTCATCTAGAAATGTATGAAAATACAACTTGCTGAAATAAAACCTCCATGTTTAGTGGGTGATCTGACATCTTAATTAGCTGCTAAAGTGTACACAAATCTAATACCTGTATAAATAGAGAAAGTGAGAGAAAGTGAGTACTCCTACCCTTTAATAAAGATCAAAATGTAGGGCTTGATTGTATTTTTCAGCCCCCTTTTAGTAAGGGGCAACACATAGCTGAGCTGCCCCATGAGTAGCCCAGGGAAGAATTAATATTTATAGGGTGAAATTAGAGGGATTTTTGTCATTGATGGGTCATAGTCATCGATGACAATTAGCGAAGATGGTCAGGGATGCAACCCCATGCTCTGGATGTCCCTAAAGCTCCAACGGCCAGACACTGGAACTAGACGATGAGGGATGGATCATTCAAAATTGACCTGTCCTATTCATTCCCACTGAGGCATCTGACAGTGGCCCCTGACAGAAGACAGGATAGTGGGCTAGATGGACCATTGATCTGACCCAGTATGGCCGTTCTTATATTCTTATGCCATTGATGTCAAGGGAGCCAGGATTTAACCCATAGAATCTCAATTCCTTGCTCTTGTTCTAAGTAGAGAAATATTTTGTTGTTGATGTATACCAGTAGCAGATTATTTCTTCCTCTGCTTCAATTTAACTCCATTGGTCTTGCACTCTGCTCTGTGTCATAAAGGCAGGTCCACAATCTTTCCCTTAGTTATAAACCTTGTTTGATTATGATGTGAGCACACAGCACAGCCCTTGTCATATCCACTCCTGATATAATAAATGTACAAAGAAATACACCTAGGCAAATATGTGCAGCTCTCAGTCTCTATTACTAGATATGGTCTATGGTACACAGTAGGATGTGCTAGCCCAGTACTAACACATCACCCAGATGATAGATTGGGGTTGAGTGTCATTGAACACCAGGGTGTGCCTCTTCAATGTATGATGAAGGAATTTAGCCATGTGACTGGTTACTGTTAATGGAAGTTGCACAGCGGAAGCCCCACTCACTACACTGAAGATTTTCTCTCATACATATTTCCAGGTTATCACAAAAGCAAACAAAGTGAGCATCAATCAGAGCCCTACCTGTGCTGAATAACATCCTGCTGCTCCATTATGAGAGCTGGCAGTATGCAATATCACTCAGAATTTATTCATTGCTTATCTGATTTAGTGGTTATGCATTGGACAATTGTTACACAACACATGGAGATATCTGGCACCCACCCAGGACACATTGGCTCCTTCCAGGAGCAGTGTAGGGCTGGGGCAAGTAGGGAGCCTGCCTTAGCCCCACTGCACACCTGCCTGGGAGTCAGCTGAGGTAAGTGCCGCCTGGCGGGAACCCACACCCCAGCCCTGAGCCCCCTCCTGGAGCCAGCACCCCAGATCCCCTCATGTACTCTCAGCCCCTGCCCAGCCCTGCCCCACCTCCCAGAACCATCACCCCATACCCCCCTCCCCCCGCCCCAGTCTGGTGAAAATGAGTGAGAGTGGGAAAAGCAAGTGACGTGGGGGAGGGGAGAATGGAGTAAACAGGGCAGGGCCTTGTGGAAGGGGCGGGGTAGATCCTGGGTTGCACTTAAATTCAAAAAGTGATCTTGTGCGTAAAAAGATTGGAAACCACTGCTGTACATGTTCTCACACAGACTCTCATTATTCAGAGGTGCCAAAGTCATTTGTGCATATTTGCACATCTTAGCAAGCTTTTCAGTAGCCTTCAGATATAACCTATGTATTCATTGGATTCCCATTTCTGAGACGCACACAGTAGCTATTCATTATAAACATTCAAAGTGCTATATTATAAATTAAAGGCACAGCCCTTGCAGGACTAAGCAAATTTTTGCATCAGTCTGAAGAACTTAATAAACCTAAACCTCTTTAGATTGGCTGATACAGTTGAAATAAAGTAGAATGTGGAATGATCATTAGTACCCACCATTAAGTGAAGACTTCTTCAGACATTTCAGACTTAGGGCTTGTCTTCACTACAGGATTAAGTCAACCTAAGTTACACTTCTACAGCTATGTGAATAACATAGTTGAAGTCGATGTAGCTTACGTTGACTTCCCACGGTGTCTTCACTGTGCTGCGTCGATGGGAGATGCTCTCCAGTCGACTTCCCTTACTCTTCTCGGAGAGCTGGATTACTGGGCTCGACCAGAGAGCACTCGGTTGCAGCAGGGTCAGTCTCCCTGTACTGAAGAGCAGCCCTTAGAGACAAACTGACAGCGGAGATGAGCAGTCTCAACTCCATTGATTGCAATGGAATTGTGCCCGCTTACATCGGAAGTGAATTTGGCCATTATCATCAAATTTTCTTTTCGTTTGGCTCTGTAATGAAGGAAATCATTGTGATCTGGGCATTCCGCTGTTGGCACAGAGTTCAATTAGATTCTATGTGTATATTTACTTGAACTTGTGGGATCAAGTATTGAATATGGTTAATCTATTATGAGACATAAATTCAGTCACATGGTAAAGAGATTATGATGAAATTATATACACCCTCTATTAGAATTCCACTGCTAACTGAACAACACTCATTTATTATTATTATTATTCTACATCCCAAAGTGCTTTTGGCACAGTTCTGACACACTCAAATAACAGACATGTAATCCAGATTTATAGCCAAAGATAGATCCCCCTAGGAATGGCAAACTGTCCACTCAGTCCCTGTACTGTCAGATTCCATATTTTGCCAGCTATCCAAATGACTTTGGGCAGGTTTCCAGGAAAAATATATTAGATGCATATTATAAAAACTATGTTGACCTGCACCTTTGTTTAAAAAAAAAAACAGAGAGAGACAGACACACACACACCAAACTTTTAAACAAGAATAATAGAAGACAGGCTCTAGAATTTGTGCCTTAAGAATTTGTGAAGGCAATTCAATGATCCATCAAAGTAATCACATTTAAATACTAGGCATAAACATAGAGTAAGATTCTGTAGAAGGTAGTTTGGGAGAATGAAATACCAACTCCTACACCTTTTCATTTATTTCCATTCTCCCCCACCCCTGTTTGATTTAATATTGGAAGACAGGTAAATAGATCCTCCACAATGGGAGAATTGGCTGATGTGGTTTTTCCATCAACTAAAAAATGTACAGCATCTGGGTCAGCCTCCATGCAAGAGACCCAATATAAATTGATTCAGAGAGTCTAATTCATATAAGATATGATTTCAATTCATTATCTGATTTCTAAAATGTAGGGCCTCGATCTTGTTTTCGTTATCTAGGCACATGGGGGTCTTGGAAATCAAAAGGTGTACTGTAGCTTGCAAAAGATTTAAAATGTACTGTGCATGATCCTGCTGGACACCCTGCGCCCCCCGCACCCCAGTTCAATGGAAGTTGGATTGGGACCACTGTGTGAAATATCTCCCTGTCTTTTCCTTTATGAAAAGTTATCTAATTGCATGGCTGTTCCCTAGGTCACTGTATTAGTAATAGGGCCTTATTCACACAAATAGCCCCCTTGAGGTCAACAGGACTACTCTGTGAATAAAGCAAATGGGATTTAGCTGCATAAGCTGGATCCAATGCTCATTTAAGTCAGCAGAAAGACTGCCATGGGCTTCAGTGGGCATTGGATCAGACCCTATATCAGTATCCCTTAAGACTATCTATTCTGTTATCCTTACCCTGGGAAAACTCCCATTGGCATCTATAAAGATCTTGCCTGAGCAAAGACTGCAAGATTGCATTTTACCACTAGGAGGCACATACTATTAAATAAACTACTGCTCCTTTGCTTTGTGACAGAGTGATCCATAATATGGTTGAAATTACTGAAGCTGGAAAAGTCAAATGGACTTGACTGAACAAAGTGGATTCTGGAATTTTGTTGCTTATTCTGAATTCACTAAGGAAATTTGACAGCTAAAGGATTTTAAATCACAGTACTTTTAATGGAATCGCTTTCTAAAAATAATAATAGAACTGGTACATAACTAATCAAATATATTGGTACTCACAGGGGAGATTACATTGGTTCATTTGTCTTTTTGTTAGTGTTTTATACTTTCTATATTTTAGATTTTTTTTTTTTTTCATTTTCTTTACATCTTTTCTCTGAGTTTCAATGGGACAAATTCATTTAGTGTTCATTGTGAAATGGTTCTGGAATAGATTACATTGTGCTATTTTGATTGTATTTCTGTAAAACCATATAAGTGAAATATATTTTAGAGGTTTTAAGTTTATATGGAAAATTAATAAAAAGTATTAAAAAGAAGATAGCAAAAGTTTTTTAACAATACTAATGCTCCTGGATTCCATTGTTGTAATAGATCTATATATTTGTATGTGCCCCTATGCTCTTCATGGGGTTAGCATACTGATGTGACTAAGAAATACACTTGCAGCTTTCTATATAGTTTTCATATTATACTCTATTTACTTAAGATTTTTAAAAAATCAAGAAGTCTTATAAAAGTTAATTAGGCCTTTAAAAATGTGAAGTGTAATCAAAGAGTTTTTCTTCATGTCTAGGTTTCAGTGCTAGACTATTGGCATCATATTGCATGATTAAGAGTCACTCTCCTAATTTAGCTATTAGGCAATCATTAGGCTGATTACTACATATTGACTGCTCTACTTAGCTCTCTGATCATGCTACAGGAGAAAAAATTGTACCTGCAGAAATTTACTGACGACAGCTTTGCCTAATGGTTCTCAAAGCTGTTTTGCTTTTTAATATGTTTTGCCTTTCAAAGTAAATTCTCACCTTGGCATTTACAAATGTAAAATACCTGTCAGGTTGTTACAGCAGATTGTAATGTTGTAGCTGGATTTAATGCACAAAAGCCAAATATTCCTTGGGCATCCCAAACTCCCAAATTCCATTCAGGTCATTTTTTTCATATGGGAAGATAATTTAAATGAAATTTAGTTATTATATAAAGGAAAGATAGTCTTGTGGTTTAAGGCACTGTACTGAGACTTGAATTTAATTCCTGTCTGTCCTATGGACTTCTTGGGCAAGTCACTTATCTCTCTGTACCTCAGTTACTCATCTGTAAAATAGGGATTCTAATACTGACTTTCTCTGTCTTGTTTACTTAGAGTATAAGCTCTTTGTGGCAGGATCTGTCTCTAACCAGTTTTGTACACTGCCAAGCACAATGGGGCCTCAATCTTAGTTGGATCCTTCAGGCACTACTGTCACACAAATGATCGTATGAAGGGGGACCTTCCCAGTGATCCATACTACGTTCTAAAGGAAAACTGGATGATCATGGGCTCTTGAACAGTGAGCAGGTCCCTGTTTTGTGGGCTCCCTGTTAGCTTTATAAAACCCCAGCATTTTGTAAATCCTTCAAGACTTGTCATCAGGCCAGCTGAGGCAATGAAACTGAATACAGGCTAGCTGAGTGCATGTGTGCCTGCCTCAAGCACCACCGCTCTACATGCCCTGCACCCTCTCCCACAAGGCTTCTCAGTGAGCTACCCCTCTGCTTGGGTCCTCAAGCCAGCCCTCCCCTGCATATGAAATCAAATACACAGGGTGATGGTGAAAGAGACAGAGGGGAGTTTCTTCTTCACCTCTTCCTGATGCCCAAGCCTTCCCCTGCACCCGTCTCTGATCACCACAAAACCTTCCCCAGCCTGCCCCATCCCACAATGACCCAGTCCTGGTTTGTCATTGTGAAAATCTGGTCACCTTAGTAAAGTAACGGCTGTGATGTTACACCCCATATTCTTCATGGAAATAAGCTTATGATATGGATATGGCATAACTGAGGCATATTTTATTCAAGATGGGTCTTGTAAGGTATCATTGGAAAGGTTATAATTTACTGAACGTGATTATCCAATTTGTATGCATGTATCATTTCTGTATCTAAAGTTAGGAATATTGACTATATAACAATTACAACTGTTGTTATACTTGGAGATGCCCACCAGACAGTAAGCAATCAGCCTTAATGGGCCATTAGGAAAAAGACAATGAGTCTTCAAAAATGTGGATCCCCCATTTTCTGGAAGTTCCTTCCTGTGGACATTGCAAATAAATTTGGTTTCATGGTTGCTTTGATACTGCAAGGTCAGGTGATAATGTCACCTGGTAAAAAGTGCCACCCTGGACACTGCTAGTACTTTTCCACTGGAAACAAAGGCTTTCCGCCTTACGTAAATTCTATTTAAGGCTGAGAAGTAAGGAAAACAGGACTCTTCTCCATTGCCTTCCTGCCCAAGAAAAAAGACTGCTGAAAATACCTGAAAAGACAAAGGAACTGAGCTTGGGAAAGGCAAAGGCTGAGTCCAGACTGAGACAGAGGAGTCTAGTCTGTAAAGAGAAATACCTGGAACTCTAAGCTACAGAAACTCTGCAAATTGCCTAAAGGGTGAGAACATTTAGGGTGAGAAATTACTTCTTGAAACCAGTCTCTTTAAGATCTTAAGCTTAGTATGCATGTTTTGTTTTATTTGCTTAGTAATCTGCCTTGTTCTGTTTGCTATCCCTTATAATCACTTAAAATCTGCCTTTTATAGTTACTAAACTTGGTTTTGTTTATTATTAAACCCAATTTGTGCAATTTCTAACTGGGGGTGGGGAAGAAGTGCATATCTTCCTCCACATTGAGGGAGGGGGCAAATTTATGAGCTTACGTTGTATAGATTTCTCTACAGTGCAAGACAATATTATTTTGGGTACTTTCCAGAGGAGAGCTGCACTTGAGTGCCGGGCGATTTCCTAGCTGAGTCTTCTCATAGAGAGCTGTTTGCAGACTGTGATATTCTACAGCTGGTGCGTCCCTAGCTGTGTGTGTGTGCTGCCAGAGGCCAGTGAGCCTAAGTCAGCAAAACAGGGAGAGGGAGCCCAGCTTAGTGGAGGAGACAGGTTCATGAAATCCCAGTACATCAGAAGGGGGGGGTCCAACCCGTCACAAAGGCAATCAAAGGAATGACTCTATGACCTTTTTACACCCCAAACTCCCACTGGAGTGAGTTTGGGGTGTACTAGGAAGGGAGGATCAGGCCTAGATTGCCATTACTGTGAAAAAATATTATACTGAATTGGAATGGAACTCCTTTGGTTTCCTAGCCAGTGAAATTCCTTCTCCCCCATGTAAAGTACTGGAGCAATTAAGCCTTCTCAAGGTGAAGTGTTCTGAAGCATCAGACACGGCCCTTTGCCCCGCTTCTGGGAGGTATTGGGGCTCTTAGATCTTTGTCGTTGCTGAGCTATTAGTTCTTCCCCGGTCTGCTTCCCCAACACTACCCTCTGTGCAAGCTTGTATCAGGCCATAGTGGAGCTTATCCCACTGGTAAGCATAGAGTGCATTTGCCCTCCACTGAATCTCTGCACAACTTAATTTGCTTGACTAGCAGTCTGTGTGTGAATCCGTAATTAATAGCCAGATTTAATTTCTCACATATGAAAATGTGGCTGCAATGTGTAATCAGCCATAAATGCTTGGAAACTTAGTCACTTTCTGAAGCATTTAAAATGATGAAATTCATATCACCTGAAATCTTATTCTGTGTGTATTATATAATACATATAAATGCCCACAAAAAACACCTTATGTAAAAAAAAAAAATGACATGACTGTTGGTGGGATATAACATCATCTAATGTATTTTTATCCTATCATCAAGTAATAGCAAATTATTTTTCTTGTCAAGATAATTGACTGCTCTTGATTGAAGATTGTTATCATTAGCAGAATACACTTTTGTTTTATAATTTCCCAAACCTGCTATAAATCCAGCTACTCACCTCTTTTCTCCGTAAAGAACTGACATCTTCCAGCTGTAGCTTCCCACACAAATGCAGAGCCCGTTGAATAGTTCCTCACAAAAGTCATGTGTACGAAAAGATATGCCAGGTCAAGAAAGTAATATCATTTAAGTGATATCATTTCAGCCAGCAAGTTAAAATGAAGCACAGGAGAACTGGTTTGGATAAAATAACAACCTGCTCAAACCTTCCTGCAAAATACAAACCAATCTTGAACTGCTAAAGTTTGAAAAAGTTCTGCTTTTGGAACTTTTCGTTGGAATTCTGAGCAAGTGGTGATCCTTGTTGCTAGCACCAAACACGTGTATATGCAATGAGCTCTTGCTGAGAATAGGCCACGGGTTGCTAGCTGTTCACTCCCAGCTCTGTAGTATGTGGGGAGACCGGCTCCAGGACTGACGTCAAGGTTGGGGTGCCAACTATTGGGTACTGTTGAGTCTGAATCCCAGTGTGGCTCATTTTAAAGGTTTTTAACTTGCATATATCTCCTTCCACATCAGCAAACAGGGATGGGCTCCAGAACTGAGATCTATCCCCTTCAGTACCAGTAAGTTCAGAGAAGGGAGAGGGACAGGTGCATATGCATGTTTCTACCTCTTTCCTTCATCTTGTGCAATCTGGATTAGTAGCAGCCCTCATTGGGCTGCTTTCATAGCAGGAGCTGAGTTCACATGGGTGGATTCTCTACTAGCTGCAGGGGGAGCTGCTGGCACAGAATTCCCATGCAAATAGATGCAGCCTAACATTTTAGAATCAGTTCACTCTTACCTTTGTACTCCTTGCTTTGGGCTGGGAGTAGCACTAGAAGTGTAAAAATTATTCCAGAGAACGTTGTTCTTGTGGCAGTGATGTGGCCTGGCAGATCCAGAAAACAGTAGGAGGAAAAAAAAAAGAGTTTAGGTAGCTTTGGACAAGATTCTGAACTGAAGTTTTTGTGGAGTCTTTCCACCGACTTCAGTGGGCTTTGAATCCGACTCCTGGCCCAGACATCTGACTCTCCTGATGTTCACCCATCCCTGATTAAAATGTATATTTCTTTTAATTTTCACTTTTCCAGGTGACAACTGCGCTGAAGGAGACCTGTTTATGCACTGCTGTAGATCAGAAATGCTATGCTTCTTCCAGCCCATTACAGCCAAAGAGCTATGGATTTTCCATGTAGCTGACTCATAAGAGCCTTACAATTATTAAACCCTTTTGTTTTGCTGTCACTTAAGGAGGAGTAAACATCAATCGGGATCTTTTTTCCCTGGTAATTAATCAGTGAGCGCCTTCCCTTCCCTACTCCCTTTTATTTGCTTTACTTTATGTCTGCCCTATGTCTTACTAATGGTACCAGGCAGCTGTACTGTGTGGACTTCACTGCTTTAGTAACAGAACCCTACGCTTGGATCAATCATTGCTTTACAAATTAGAACAATCCACACAGCACACATTTGAAATATGAAAGAGAAGGATCCTAATTTTTTATAATGCAGCTTTGCATGCATTATACAGCGTGCATAATGGCCTTTAAATTAAGAAATTAGTTACATTTTCCTTGATGGCTCACTTTCTTATTAGGTCACATTTGGCACAAGTCTTCCAGGCTATTTTTGATTATTCATATAATATCTTCTTATATATGAGGATGGCCCATTTTCCACTAATTTCTCAACCCTGTTTTTTCTTTCTTTAATGGCATATGCCCAGCTACTGATATAAAAGAAAAATAAAGTGTGTGTGTGTGTGGGGGGGTACAAACAGAACTCTGCTGTACAACTGAAACGGGTAATTAAGGTCTGCTAAGCACATCGCTACAGCCCAGCTGGCACAATTAAAGAAATAGCTGATCAGTTCCAGTTATTGATTCTGCTAACATGTTTGTTCACGGTCGCTTCTTGTCTAATTAGTTTTCCTGCTTACTTAGTCTGAAAGCATACCTTTTCAGTCACATTTGTTTTCAGGCATCAGATAGCAGTGCTCTAGTTAGGCGGCTAGCTTCTTCATTTATTTGAATGCAACAGTACTTATCCTCACATGTTTTTTAACCAAAAAATGGGACTGATCTCTCTGGGCCTTTATTGAATTTTCCACAGATATTTTATATAATTCTACATTTATGCTAATTTCTTTATATTGTGGAAATTTACCAGTCTGAAAGGGTCAAAATTAGTGGCTGTTTTGGAGACACCTGCACACCTCTTAAATGTGGATGTAGCTGCTGCCTAGATAAGAATGGACTATTTAGGACACTGAACCTGTGTTGTGATCTGTCCAGGGGGACTGCTGTGTCAGGAATGTTATCACAAAACATGTTTTCACTGATTCATCAAAAAGTTTCAGTTTTGATGAAAGGTATTGGTTTTGATTAACTTCCTGTTGGGAAGGTTTCTAGGTCCAGGATGGAATATTTGGCCTAGAGAGACAGACCCCAGAATAGCCAATAGCCTGGTTCAGATTCAGTGCCAGATCCAGAACAGGGACTTGCACTTGGGTCTCTGACACTCAGGTGAATGGCTGTCTTGGAGTAGGTCTCTCTTGTGGTTTTTTACACTCACTCTTTCTTTCTTTCTTTCTTTCTTTCTTTCTTTCTTTCTTTCTTTCTTTCTTTCTTTCATTTGTTTTCATTCCAATGGGGAATGAAAACAAATGCTGAAACCTCAAAATTTTACACAAGCAGAATTCTTATTTTCTGACCCGTCCTACAACTCTGCTCTGCTTGTTCTAGTCTTGCTGTGTGCTGCTAAACAGCTACCACATTTCACCTCAGAGGTGAATGCATTTCCGTGGTGGGTAGGTAATGTTTGTGTATGGAGATATAGATAACAACAAATAGGTCATTGAAATCTGCATTATTTTTATTTTAGGTTATTTAAAAACAGCAAACAAGAAAGAATATACTAACGTCTCCATGACAGAATTCACAATGTTTTATGTAGTGGTGATGCTGAATATTGGTGAGATAGATACTTACAATGTATAGTATGTGTCTGCACTCATGAATGATCACAATAAACACAGAATAGATAAAGGATTTCATACATACTAGTACTCTTACAGGTTTATGGGTGAAGTATATAGAAAATAAAAGGCCTAACTGTTCCATCACTTAAAACACTGTAGGAAGAATGATTCCTTTACTAAAGAGCATTGTTCATGCACCAAAAGTGTTTTGAGAAATGCATTATGTGAACTGATAGAATAAAAAATATGATGTTAAAATCATACTGTGCTTTGGAATCCTTTGCAGTAAAAGCTGCTACATAAATACAGGTTGCTATTAACTATATGCAGTATAGTAAGTGGATACATGTAATGAGCATTACAATACCCTCTATCTCCATTAATATCTCTTTGGTTCTTGATTTCCCTGTCTCTACTGTGGGGGAAAAAAAATAACCAAAATTGAAGTGTTAGCTGATGAAAACTATTGTCTGTGCTTCAGTCATCCAAAATACCTACCACTGCAGCACCATGCAGCCAAGTAGCACCTCTTGGTGCCACACTTTTTGTAAGTGAGAAAACCTGTGATAGTGCCAAGCACCGTCACTTGCCCACTGTCCATACCACCTGCTTTTCTGCCCCTGAAGAGCTGTGAAGAAACAAACTTGTGCTTCATAATTATATCCACAGAAGTTAGAATGAAAGAACTTGCAGCAGGTGTGTTGGGCAGAAGTACTGAGCATTTCACTCCTATCCATTCCCATATCGCTAAAGCAACCTCCTACCCAGTTGGAGAGAAGGGTGTTAGGAACCATTAGCACAAAGGATAGATAAATAAGACAGAAAATCTAATGCCACTATATAAATCCATGGTGTGCCCATAACTTGAATACTGCGTGCAGTTCTAGTCACCCCATCTCACAAAAAATATATTAGAATTGTAAAGGGTACAGAGAAGGGCAACAAAAATTATTAGGGGTATGGACAATTTCCATACAAGGAAAGATTAAAAAGACTGCAACTGTTCAGCTTAGAAAAAAGACGAATGGGGGCGAGGGTATGATAAAGGTCTATAACATCATGAATGGTACAGAGAAAGCAAATAGGGAAGTGTTATTCACCCCTTCACGAAGCACAAGAACTACAGGCCATCCGATGAAATTAATAGGCAGCAGGTTTAAAACAAACCAAGGAAGTCACACATCGCACAGTCAACCTGTGGAACTTGTCACCAGAGGATGTTGGGAAGGCCAAAATTCTAACAGGGTTCAAAAATGAATTAGATAAGTTCATGGAGGACAGGTCCATCAGTAAGCCAAGTGGTTCAGGGATGTAACTCCATGCTCTAGGTGTCCCTAAACCTCCAATAGAAGCTGGGACTGGATGGGATGAATCACTAAAAATTGCCCTGTTCTGTTCATTCCCTCTGAAGCATCTGGCACTGACCACTGTCAGAAGACAGAATACTGGGCTAGATGGACTGTAGCTCTGATCCAGTATAGGCCATTCTTATGTTAGGTTAAGGGTGAAGAATCTGTTAGTGATTCAAAGTCAGAGGGCACAAATAGGAGTAGTGGTTGTGGTTCAGACTCAGAGCACGGTGTGAAAATAGATTAGAGCATATGTATTTTATGAAAGAGGATTAGTGGATCTCTCCCTATGTGCAAAAATTGTACATCCCCATGCCCTGTCCCTCCCATCCGCCATCTGGATTCTGCTGGCTAGATGGCAACTATTACTTATGTACAATATATGTACAGAGCCAATAATCCAACTGGAGAATGTGTCCCCTGGTGAGGTCAACTAGGTTGTATAGGAATAGCCAAGAGCATAATTTATCTCTAAACTGTACATAAGATTTAAAAATCATGTATATTGTTTTCTCCTCACTGCATTCCTTATGTCTTCTCATGCTTATGCCTTTACTCTCTTCATTATACAGTAATGATGCTGAATGTTGGTGAGAGAGCTCACCCCAATCTTATGCACTCATTTTTGAATAATTTGGATGCTGAATACAAAGTCTACATTTTTCAGGTACAAGATGAGTTAGCCAATTGGAGGGGGGGTGATCTCAAGGTTAAGACACTAGACTGTTACTCAAGAGACATGGATTTAGTTCCTGGCTTTGTCTCAGACTGCCTGTGCGTCCTTCAGTAAGTAACTTAGGCCACATCTACACTAGCAGTTAGGCCGGCAAAACTTATGTCACTCAGGAGTGTTTTTTTCACCCCCCTGAGAAACAAAAGTTTTGCCGGCATACGCACTTGTTTGCACAGCACTATGTTGGCAGGAGATGCTCTCTCGCTGACATAGCTACTGCCATTCGTTGAGCTGGGTTTTTTTATGTCACCAGGAGAGCTCTCTCTCATCGGCATAACGCGGCTCCATGAGCACTCTTACAGCGGCACAGCTGAATCAGTACAGCTGTGCAGCTGTAAACCTGTAAGTGTAGACATGGCCTTTATCTCACTGTGCCAAGTATCACCTGTGAAGTGGTGATAACCGCACTTCGCTATACAAGAGGGGAGTTGAGAGGATAAGTGCACTAAAGGTTGGGAGGGGCTCAGTTATTAAAATGATGTTGGCTGTAGTAGTGCCTAGTTTGATCAAGATGGGTGTTTGGGACCCCCTGACCTATCTTTTGTTGAGAACTCACCTTATTGTGGTGAAGCTTTCTCATTTTCCTACCGTAAAAATGATGTAAATTGGTAGAGTCCAGCATTTATATAAAGCTGCTTGCATTTGTCTTTAAAACACTGAAGTCACACCACTCCCAATTCAAAAACCACGGGCTCCATTGTCACATCAGTAAACCAGAAAGAGACAATTATACTTGGCAAAAATGTATCTTCCCTGCTCATTTCCGGGAAACAAAAGCTTCAAGTCGTGGTGGTGAAAAAGCTGCCCCGTGGTGCTAATAAGGAAAAAGAAATGGCACATGGTACCAAATCATCATCTTTGTCAAAGTGGGAAGGAATAAAGCTCCAAAATATGGCAACAGATGCTTCTGTGAAATGGAGAGTGTGTTTTTGTGGCCCCACAAAACAGTTTACCAATAAAGCTCTCTTCGGTTGTTAGAGTTGGGTTCAATAGCAATGACAGCTGTCAAGGAGCTTAGGGAATCTCTGCAATGCCTTCAACATTTTAATCACTCCAGCAAAGGCCCAGAATAAATGTTTGTGTTTTTTGAACACAGCTATTGCCATCCAATATTGAAAAGGAATGGGTAATTGTTATTTACCTACGAATTAAAAATGAGAAGGAGCCTTTGATCGTTGTGATACGGTTCTCGTTTCTGTAAGTAGAAAGGACAGGTCCACTTGCATTTTAATTTGGAATGGTTAATTGGTGATTTACATAGTCCCTACTCCCATAAAGCTCTCAAACCACAGATGATGAACCATTCCCCCCCACCCCCAGAAGATCAACTGACAGATTTTAATATTCCATTAACTTTCCGGATTTACTGTAACATTGCATCTTGAGACACTTTGATTCAAACCGCAGGAAATTAATTTTCACTTTTATTACACTACCAATAACTTTCTTAAAAATAAAACTTTTAAAACTATTGATGACATGAGTATAATACTGTAAAAATGACATGAAGAATTATGAATTTTATTTCCTCAGGAGAAGGAAGAGAGGGGGTAATTATAGCTTTCGCACCATTGTGTTCAACCTGGAATTAAAATGCTTTTCTAAGACATGAAACTCTCATAGAGCAAGAAATTATCATGATGTAATTCTTTGCAGTTGAAAGGTATTAACTTTTGTTAACCCCTTTCTTTGCAGCTGGAATGTTTTGAGTGAATATTTCTGCAAAGGGCTCTGTGAGAGGGCAAACCACATATAAATCCAACATCACAAAGACCAAATCTTTCTATGTTGTCTAAAATTAACAGAAATCTTTCTGGGGGAAAAGTGGCTTGTTAGTTACTTAATTTTTGTATCACATTTTAGCTAATTCAGTTTTGTGGTGATTTGATATTGTGATAAAAGCTTGAAGTTATATAGTTGTTTGCACTGTTTTTGTAGCCATGTTGGTCCAAGGATGTGAGAGAGACAAGGTAATATCACTTATTGGACCAACTCCTGTTGGTGGAAGGGAACAAGCTTTTGACTTCACACAGCTCTTCTTCAGGTCCTATAATAATGTAAAAATGACATGAAGAATTAGGAATTTTATTGCCACAAGAGAAGGAAGAGGTGTAGTTAGTTATATAGGAATTCTTCCAACCTATGAAGGCATGTTTTTAACCTATGTTTTTCCTTGTGAAAATTAAGATTTAAATTGTTTGCTCGTGCTCTCTCTTCTCCCCAGTGCACAGACACATAAAAAGAGACAGTGTTAAATAAAGGTAAACTCAAATTATATACAAGATGTTCCTAAAAACAACATTATTAAAGTATTTTAGTAACAAATTCCTGTAAATGCTATAAAGTCTGGAAAGTTAGTTATGTTTCCCAGCTATCATCATTCTGCTGCTAGTATTCTCAGCCACCTACCTGTTACCTAGGTGCAAGAGACCCCCACCATTCACAACACCTTTCAACTCTAAGGATTACATCATGATAATTTCTTCCTCAGTTGGAGCTCCGGAAAGGCTTCAATGGAATGAAAGTTCTAATGCTAGAAATACAATTCTTCATGTCTATCCAATTGAGTTCAGGAATTGCTATGGCATATTTTGTTATGATTGTATCATCCACACCCAGTCTCCTAACCAGTATTGGGTACTGATGCTATATAATAATACTCTGTCAACGCAGATTAACGGACGGTCTGTAGGACGTAGGCCCCATACTAGAAGAGATCCCTGGATCTGTCACTGGCAGCAGACACCTGATTACTGCCGGACAGCCACCTGCTTCCATTGCAGCATGTAGGATTCAGGCAGAGAGGACAGAGGAGAAGGAGATGTACTGGATACAGCCCCTCTGGTTGGCATTTAGATACTGTATTGACAGGCACCTTACAAATATCTAAGATAGACAAACAGCTCACATCAGTTGACTTGGCAACTGACTGGAAGGAAAGACAGAAGGCAGGCAGCAGATGGCGCTCATGTACTGCCTGGGGCATAGGGAGACTGCCCAGTCTGTACAGTTCTGGTAAGTGTCCCCCAGGAATATGGAGTTCAGGGCTGGGTATCTCTATACCACAAACACATTGATGAATTGGAGGCAGTTCAGAGAAATGCAAAGAAAATTATCCGGGACTGGAAATGTTTTGTCTTGTGAGGAGAAGTTAAAAGTAGGCATATGTGGTGATTAAATGGAGGGGGATAAAAGCCACAACTAATAGCAGGATGCTAATATGAAGACAGGAGAAGGTACAGGGTGGAATAGAGGGGAGGACCTAGGGTTAATGGGATAAAAAACGAAAATGCAGGCTTAGTATCAGGGAATGCTTTTTGACCATGAGATCAATGAGACTGTAGTGGGGAGCAGTCTCCCAAGGGAAGTGGTAGGAGTCATGCTCTTTGGACCATTGAAAACTAGACAGGCAAAAGCACTATAAAACATACTGTAGGGAATAATTCTGCATGCGCAGGGGGTTAGACTAGATGACCTAACAGATGTTTTGTGTCTATGATTCTGTAGTATACCTATGTAGATTTCCCCGCACCCATCATTTGGATAGGGGAAGAAGGACCTTCTCATGGGCACTTTGGCATCTGTTGCAAAAGCAGGTGAGGTGTCTAACTCCTATTAAGCAGATGAATGATACAATTACAAGGGGGTTTTGAGATCACTGGATTGAAGTGAGTGGGGTATCCCAATCACAGTAGGATGTTGGATGGAAAATAGATGTTGTCTCTGTTGGTAATGTGTATATAAAAGATAAGAGACACTGGCCAACAGTGGGGCTGTGGGTTGTGAAAGGGTCAGATCTCTGTCCAGCATGTGGAAAGTAGGATGGAGGATGTTAGTGTTTTGGGCGCTTCTGAGGAGGGATGGAGGGGGAAGAAGGGGAGGCCTCTCTGGCCCGTTGTTGGAGGATGGATAAGTATATGAAACTAAAATAAAGGCTGGTAATTAACTGAATCTCCTGACATTTCTGTGGGGTTTAAAAAAGTAAAACATTCTATTAATGGTTAATTGCTATTTGTCTTAACTTTAATTTAACAAAGTTTTTGCCTGGCAATTTCTTAACTTTTTCATTTAGCAACATGGGGGGGGGGATGTGTGTGTTTGTTTCATGCATGCATAATTCAAATATCGTTGAGCAGATTCTTCTTGTAACTTTTGTGGCACCTGTATTGGATCAGAGATGCTCCTGAGAGTTACAAGCTCGGCTAGCTGTGTGGGCAGAGTTTTCAGCAACTGAATTCTGTCCTTCTCGATCCAAGAAAGGTTTAGTCCCACACGCAGGGACCCAAAACAAAGTTAGAAATGGGGCATTATCTCTCCCCCCACCCACCCCTGAAAAATAAGGCTGTGTTCACACTGGATATAAACTCCACTCTTATAACTAGATGAGGCCATCCATACCTGAAACCTCAAAGAAATCATAAGCTCCACATGCCTAGGCAGCAGAGCTTGTAAATCTTGAGAGGCCTGTGTATTAGCAGAGTCTATAACTTCAGTGAAGCTTCAAATGTGCTTTTAAGGGCAGATGAATAGGGATTTACAAGATTCACTGCCAAAGTATATAGCATAAGTACAGCATGTGATGCCTCTCCAAAGTTATAAGCTTCCCTCTGGCATTGCTAGTTGAACTTACCAGTACTATAAGGTGCACACACACCTCATGGAAGTTGAACATAGTTGAGTGAGCTTGTAAGCCTTTGTAAGCCTCACAATTCCTGTCAATGATAACCAAGTAATCACAGTGAGAGCCGCATTTCAGGGCTCTCATAGCACATATGGTTTCTGGTGATTGTCTTCTCTTGCATGGGGTTCATGGTATTAGCAGAAGGCTATAAGCACATTACAGTTGTTGTTTTAGGTAGTATCAGTTTAAATCCCACCCGTAAACCAGTTAACTATAAAGTGCCTCTACAGTAAGAGAATGGGTGCATTGGAAATCGGACAGATCAACAGATAAAGGACTGTAGAAGTAGGTCTATTTTTATCATACGCAGAGCAACATGTTATTTTAAATCATCTGCCAAAAGTTAAAGTCTGCACCAGGGGACCTGGCATGGTTTTCGACATGAAGGAGCTTATCTTGAATAATTAAATTTGGAAAGTAAACTCAAAAATGGCTTTGCCAATGAACATCAAATCTCCTCCACCCCACCACAAATACACACATTTCCTGTAGAATGAGAAAATTCAACCCCTGCCCAAAAAATGGTTTCTGAAGTGATGAGGATTTAATATGGAAGCTAGAATGGAAACTGTCATTCATCCTCTCATGATTCCATAACAATAGCATTTTATGTGTGAGGACGATGAGGAACAGCAGATCATGCTCACCTACTGTTCTTTTTCTCATGTACTCTCTGGCTGTCCTCTATATGCTTTACATCAGTCCTCACAACGCAGACACTGAAAATGCTTCACATGGTTTTATTTTATGACAAAGAAACCTCTCCTCGATTTTAAATGAATTTTAGCCTCTTTTCTATTGTATATGCTACTTAACTGCCCATGCCCTTTCTCTAATAACTAAAGAAGCACCTTGTCTTTCAACTGAATCCCTTTGAAACACGGTAATAAAATTTAGGCCACATCACAGCATCGGTCCCTTTACCCACGTAAATTTGACTTCTCTTCTATGATTCTAAATTTTATTAAGGCTCTGCTTCAGCAAAACACTAAGTTAAAGGCTTAGGCACATACTTCAGGTTAAGTCCCATTGACTTCAGATGTTAACAATAAGCATGGCTAAGGGCTTTGCTGACTCACTACCTTAAAGTCCATTATACAATACTGTATTCTTCTCAAGAAAATGTAGCCCCCTCAGCTCCAAAAATAGTCTTGCAGGGAGATCTGTGATGTATTTTATATTAATAATCTAATAACACTGATATAATGCAAGAGGTCAGGTGTTCTCCACAAATCTGAAACTCTCCTTTTGTTTCATGTGAAGGTGTCAGTCCCTGCTGCAATTCTCTTGACAGGGTGCTTTTGATGCAGAAATTTCCAAAGTCATTTACATAGTTCAGAGAATATATTACATAACAAGGCAGTCAAGCTAAATTACAGACAACTCTTTCCAATCAGGCTGCTAGAGTTCTGTGTTGATCTGCACAGCTCTTGCTGCCCCCCCACACACACACACTCAGATGTTGTCATGGAAACCATTTTTTGTCATGCACACTAGAGGGTCCCACATGTCTCCTTTTTTCCAGTGTAATCTGCTGTCACTGCAGTAATAGCAGTAGCTGGTGGGGTTCTTTTTTTCAAATATACTCTTCTCAGAACCACATATCACTTTCAGCTACCTAGGTGAATGCTTGACATTACCAGCATGGTGTGCTACTATTCATTTAAACAAGGAGACAAAAAACAGATGCACCCTGCTCAAAAAAATTGCTCAAATTACTTTATGCTCTGCAGGGTTGCATGGTATACATCCACCAACATTTCACCTTTTCTCTTTTAAGAGATGTAGGATGAACATCTTTCAAATGAAAAGGCAGCCTATTGGAGTGGTGGGGGGATGACAAGAAATAAGATCAAAGACATAAATAGAACAAAATATGCAAAAGAGATCTCATCTGAGATCAAAGATGTGAGTGTAATTACCATGAATCAGAAGTGCAGTGCTCACCCAGAACAGAATGTTTTGTGCATGGAGAATTCTACAAAAACAAAAACTGTTCTGTGGGAAATTGAGCCCTCTACAATATGAGAAAGAGACGCTTATTCTGTGGTGAGTGGAAAAAATCATGTTGAATCCACCGTAAATATAGTATTGCTATAACACGCGGACCCAACGCAAGGCAAAAGTCATCAGAGTAGCTCAAAAAAAAAAATCAGAACCTTTTGTTAAAGACTTGATCTGGGGAAAAAAATAATCTTGAGAAATGCTTACTTCACACACAGACTCTTTTTAGGGTTATATGCAGTACTCAAAATAAGGGGGCAATAGAAAGAATTGCACCGATTACAATGACATAATGTAATGCATATAAGAATTGTGTAGAAAATGAAAGGATTCTTTTTATTTAATCTATTCACTCAGGAGTTGACTCTATTTGTGATTTTTTTTTTAAGGTCATTATGTCCTATGCCCAAAGGCCCTTATAAGACTTTTTAAAATGGACTGAAAGAAGTTGCTCAGAGGACCTGACCAGCAAATGATACAATAGTGACTGAGCTGAAAATTCAGAGTCTCCCCATACAAAGAGTGTGGAGAAAGATTTTGGTCAGTTATACCAGAGTATTTCTGGACATAAGTAGAGCTATTTCTATTTGCATCTGCTACTGAACGCAGAATTTGCTCTCTGAAACAAAGTTGTCTAGCTCCCAGATAAAGATAGGCCTGCAACTGAATACTCAGACTTGGGGAAAATTGGAATCTGAACCCAGCTACAGAACTAGTTTTGCTGGCACCTATCTCTGTCAGTGATCTGAATCAAAACCTCATATATAAAGCTCCCTGGACTTTTGGAAGTTTGAAGTCTGATTCTAGATTGAAATTTTATGTCTTAAGCCCAGAAAAAGCCATGTAGGAATATATGAAAAGCCTTCTGTCGGTGCTTACTCTGCATGCACACACTTTCTAAAGATGCCACTGTATTCAGAACTGTATTTAGCATGTCAATGAATGTTCTTTCAAACAGTCGCTTACAGCATCTTTGCAGAGACATTTGCTATTGCATCTGTAACACACATGCAGTCCAGAAAAGGTATCTCCATTCATTTTATTCCTGTAGTTCATTAGTTTTCTGGCAGGTGTGGGGGAGTTCCCTGCAGCTTGTTTTTTGAGCCAAGGAACATGAATGTATTTGTTGTGTTAGAGCCTCAAATCTATCTAGTTCTGCGGTTCTCAACCTATTTACCAACCAGGGGCCACATATGCAGCTCTCTGTGTGTTATTTGGGCTGCATCCACACAATATATATACTACCTGTATGGCCCTGAGGATGTCACATGGGCTGCAGCTGTGTGCTGATTGGGCCACGGGTTGAGAGCCACTGGTCTAGCTATAAACTATTATTAGTAAAACTAATTTGTGTGTCTGTGTATGCATGTGCATGTGGCTAGGGTGGATGCTAATTGTTTCCATGCATGGAAATATTTTGTCTGAAAATATGTTGTCTCCATAACCTTTTATGGAGCTGCTCAAAATCCCGTGCACACACCTATGGTGCAATGCTGTGTCTAAAGCAGCACAGAGTTTCATTCTGCAGCTGCTGCATGTAAGCAGATTTGATTGACTTCCTTGGTGATTACATTGACTGCAGATGCTTGTATGCAGCAGCAGAATGAGGGCCAAAGGTTTTTTTATGGCATGGAATTAAAGAGTTCGATGGTTCATGAGCATGCACAAAACTAGACTGGCCCAGTTTCATATGACAAAAGGGTCAACGTTGTCTTTATTTTTCACTCAGTTAAACATAGTGGACCAGATTCTGTCCTCAGTCATATCCAGGCAACCTCACTAATATCAATGGAGTTGCATGAATGTAACTGAGAGAATAAATTGTCCCATTTTATTAGTGATGTTATTTAGTTCATAATACTTTTTAAAAAAAGGCTTTGTCAAATCCTTTAGGACAAAAATGGCCTATCTCATTAATACAGTCACATGGTGCTGTTCTGGTAAGGATTGAAGCACATTGACAGAGAGGTATAGAAAAATGTGTCCTGCTACGGCCCCTTGTTCTGTTGAGAATTCTTACTGGACTTCATACTACAGATCTGTCAATGAGAAATAATCTCACTTAAAAATTAATGACAGCTTTTTAGCCTGAGGGACTTGGCAGTGTCCATGTAAATACACATTTGAAACATTTCCAATATATTTATTTTAGTGTCAAACCATATAACTCTCTATCCTTTTTTATTCTATAAAATGGGTTCCATTTGGACTCGGTCATGAATATTTTTCATGTGTGTGCCTTATATTTAGTCATTTTCATTACAGATAATGTTATGGACCACAGTTCAGGAAACACAAGCCTTATTTTAGGAATGTGAGTATTCCCAGTGAAATCAGGGGGGCTGATTCTGCTGAATCAGAACCATACCCATGACTTCCATTAACAGCATGCTCCTCTTTTGGTGAGTATGAGATAGTGGACATAATCCCTGATGTCTATGAACAGAACACCACGAGAGATGCCACCTTTGCACACAACTGACTCTGAGCCAGTTGAGAAACAGTCCAGCTCCTTCATATAAATTAGAGCAGGGTGAGAGTTGCTTTAATTTATGCCAGCTATCAACAGCCCCAAGAGGATAATGGGGCAGTTGGGAGTCACTGGGGAAAAAGGAACCCACAAGCTATATATCCTCTTCCTAGGCTATGTCTCCTGTTTGCGGGTCAGCCAAGAAGTGGTGGTGTAGGAGCATTTATACCAGCTCTAGGTCAGAAGAATGGTCCTCCCAGTGCAGGTTAATCTGGTTTTAGGGCTATTTTACAAGGACAGAGATGTGCAAAGCAGCCACAGCACAGTTGAAGAACTGGGCCACTAACTGTACTTCACTGGCAAAAGGGCTATAAACTCTGACGCTATTGAAAATAGCAATGTGGATAGTCCCATCCCCTTCCTCTCAGGACCAAGAGACCACCTTTCTGTGCTTGCTCACAACAGCCATCACTATAATTCAAATGAGATAATCCCAGGAGGGCCAGATCTGCTACTATTGAAAATGGGATTTATGCCTTCAGTGGAGGGAGTCCTGGACCTGTAAAATGGACTTCCCATTTTAATCAGTGAAGACAAATACAATTCTGCCTAGTCTACAGCTATCTGGGCCTGATTCCCATTTACACAAAAGCCCTTTATCTCACTTTGGCAATGTAAAGTGGATACAAATGTAAAGGGGCCTTTGTGTAAATGAGAATCAAGCCCAGGGGTGTGTATCCCAAGGAACATTTGAATGACATGAGGGGCAATGCGCATCTTCTAAAGAGGTTGAGAGCATACTAAAAATAAAATGCTGCTTGTAAAAAAAGGCTTATGTTTTTCTTCTCTCTGAAAAAGGAAATATGGGGAAAAAACCAAACCCATGTGGATTTGAAAGCTGCCCAAGGACAGCTTTCATTTTATTTTGACCCACTTACAAGAAATGCTTCTACTGGAATTCCTCAGTTATTTCAAAGACTGATCAATCCTGCTAATCTTCACTCAGTGGACAGATCTAGTCCCAGAGCCATTGATATACATCTCACATCCCCAGTCACTCTGTTATGAAAATGAAACAAAGAAATAAATGAGCAACACTAGAAATGAATGCTTACATGGAATTTCCTTCTAAACAGTGTTTTTTAACACAGTTTTTAAGGAAAAAAAAATAAGACTGTGAGCCAGGTCCTCTACTGCTGTAAACTTGCCTATAGCTCTACTCGACACATGAGAAAATAAGACCAAACACAAAGAAATGACTTTAAACTGCAAACTTTATTAATAAAGAGTTGACAGGGAAATGGGAGGTGAAAAGAGCTTTTTCCACTTCTGTTACAACAGCCTACCAGGCAATTCACTGGCTCCCGTGTGAGACAGATTGAGTTAAACAGCTTCAGTGAGCTAGGCAAACCTCATCCTAACCCCACCTGCCCTCAGCTAGACCTTCAGTTCAGCTCACGTTTGATTCTAAGCACTCTCCTCTCATATGGGAGCTAAGCGTGTTGACAAGGTGTCCCAATCTGCCCGAGACTTAAGCCACTCTCTGCTTTGAAACCATCAGAGGTTAACATTACTAATCTTTTGGGTCCCATGCTCAGGTTTACCTCAGGAGGTGACTCCCAAACCTGGCCCACTCACACTGGTCACGGCTCATAAATTGTGACAAAGTTTAAACCTATCCCATATCCTACCTACTCATCAGACCTCCACTAGTGGTATTGCCAACCACAAGCATTCAAAAACAATGAGTCAGCCAGTCAGCCCTCCCCCCAGAAATCCTGACTTTGCTTTAAAAATCATGATTATTTTTCTAAAAAAGTGTGTTCTTTGTATTTGCCTTCTGAGCCTTTATAATGCTCTTGGGTCTTGTTTACAAGCTTTTCTTCACAACTATGAGGGTTATAAACTTTTTTTTAAAAAAGCTCTGATTCTCCTGTAATCCTATGACTCCAGGAGCTGGGGCTTTAAGAAAAACAGTAATTATAAGGCTTGCAATAAAAACATGAGACTTGGAAGCATTGCACCAGACATGCTGCCAGTCTGGACTGGGGGGGGGGGGGGAGGGGTGGGAATTCCTTCTAGTCCCAAAAAGATAATCTGGCCAGGTGTAACGCACACACCTTCTGGGTGTGATGTTCTGTCCCATCTAGTGGCACTGAGACCACTTAGCAAGAGAGATAAAATGAGTCTGCTCTACAGCCTTTGCAAACAGCCAGTTGGCTTTTAGTTCATGCGGTAGAGGCTTATGCATTTAGGTCAAGAGGGCCTAGGTTTGATTCTGCCTGCTGCTGACTGGGATCTGTCAGTGTTACACAGCACACCTGGGGACCTGCTAAAACAACTGCAATTCACATGGGTGGGTAGGCAGGAGCAGAGTGCCACACTACAGAAGTTCTTTATGCCCCCTAAGGGGGGGGAAGGAAAGGGAAGCCAATCAATGAACCCTGCCTCACCTAAATCAGCCATTCAGGGACAGATGGTGTAGTGTAACCCTACCAAAATCCCCACATAGGACAAGAAGGAACCTTATGGGTCTAGTCTCCTGCTATTGCAGGCAACCCTGTCATATAATCCTGTTCATAACGGAAAGCAGGAGGGAACAGAATGAAGGGGGAACATTGGCTCCTTCCCCACTTCCCAAGACCTAAGCTTGTCTATTCACCATCAGTCCAGTCAAGCTTTCAATCTGGGCTCACAGCGGTGAGGCATTGATTTGAATAGGGCTGTGCCTATTTACACCAGATGAGGCTCTGTCCCAGTGTTTTCAGCAATACGGGGACTGTGAACACATGAGACCTGTCTTTTGCACCCTGTGCTGGCTTTCCACAGAGTAGCAAATTAAGTTTGTTTCAGACCTTACTGGCCAGGTGCTCAATATTTAAAAGATCACGTAAAGCAATGGCATGAAGACCATGGCTGACTGGAACCAAAACCAACATTTGCCAGTTTTTGAAAACAGATGTGTTTGGTTGTTCTTTTGTTGAAACAACAAATTTTCCATGAATTGTTTTGAAAAGAAATGCATTTCTTTCCAAACATTTTGCTGAAAATTTTCACCACTTTCCAAACAGCTGTAATATACCTATGTACATCTATCTCTGTACACACACACATCTCTTTAGAGAGAGAGGTGCAGTTTGCAATCCTCTGAATTCTTTATTATTATAGGTGGTGGTGTTTTGGCTTTTATTGTTGTTTTACTAATATGAATTTTAATCTGAGTAACTTTTGTTGCTCAGGAAAGGTACCAAATAGTCCTGGAAACTGAAATCCTCTTTGTATTCATAATACTCCCGCAGCATGGGCAGTGGAGGTGTCAGTTTCAGCATGCCAGAAATCTCTCTCAAAGGACCACCTCTATGGATGTAAGGGTGGTTTAGGCTCTGTGCCCATTCAATCCTCTGGGCTCTGAATGCCAAGAAGGGTGTAAATTATGATGCCTTTTCTGGTGGTCAGTAAGAACTGGGCTGAGACCAACAACTGAATTTAAACGGCCAGCTGAGCATCTGACGGATGGTATAATGCTCTCAGTCATTAATAATCTGTTATACTACTGGTGACCTAAATGGGAAGCCTGTGGATCTCATTATCACTCCCCTTGGCTAAATTCTCTTCATATAAGAAAGACATTTAAATTGTGGATAATAGGGGCAAAAGGTATTTTTGGCATAAAATCCCCCAATCAATGTGTCATCTTTGGTGGCCATGTGGTCAGAGGAACATACCAGAAAATATTTGAGCAAATGAGGAGCCCAAGGAAGGCATTTTCCACCTTGATTTTACCCATTTCTAAGACCCATGTGGAAGCCAATTTGCAGACCAACCTGTGTCTGCAGGTGGTGTGGTCTGGCGTGGGACTGGGCCCAAGCAGGATTGATCCACATGTTTTCATATATACATTCTGTAACCTGACAAAAGCACCTATCTTTCCAAAATGCAGGTTCTACGTGCTGTTGATAAATGTGTCCAGGTTGCAGATGGGGTCCCTGGCTAAATGCAATATGGTGAAATAGAATATGAATAGGCAGTGAACTTGCTTTGGCAGCATAAATTCGGGAATCATTTAAGCAAAATGTAGCCCAATGAGCCTGATTCACCACTTTCTTGTATCTTGAGCGAAGAAGACAGGATAGAATAGTACTGAAACAAAATGGGAGCATTTTCACTCATTTTACACAAATGTAAGTAGTGACACAAGCTCTTACCCCAGAAGTGATCTCATTGAGGTCAGTGAGATCACTTGTGGAGCAAGGTGTGAGAAATCTTGGCCAAGATGTTTATGTCATTAAGGTGTTACTGATAAAAAGATGACTTCTTTTGTCCTGCATCCTATATATTATTTTATACCTTTCTTCTTCTGTACTATTTGTGTTACTACCATGTGTAGGAGGACTAGTTATGGACCAAGACCCCATTGTGCTATCCGCTGTACAAACGCAGAACAAAAAGATGGTCCCTGCCCCAAAGAGCTTGCACTCTTTCTTCTTCTCCTAAGAGAAGGCTACACCCCCTTCCTTTTGCATCCTCTTGGTCTCCAGCTCTCTCCTAAGGGCCCTTATTAATGATGTGGCTGCATCTTGCTCAGTCCTCTGTGGCTTCCTTGATTTACTAATAAAAATATTTAAAAGGTACCACTGCCTATAGAAACATTTTAACAAACATTAACAATACACATAGTGTAGAACTATTCACCAAAGTGGTGATGTGAAATTGCCCCAACCCACCCAGTGCCATTACACCACAAGTGTAATGTGAGTGGAAAGTAGTGGGGTTGTGATGCATATGAAAGCAAAGGAGATTTAGAGACCTAAGTCATTTGTGTCCCAGTCTTCTTTCCCCCTAGGTGCAACTATGTCAAAAATGTTGAGAGGGGCCAAGGATCCCCTCTCAACATGAGCATGAGCCCTGCAGCTGGTCTGAGGCAGACATAAACAGGAAAGCAAAAAGTTGGGGGCGGGACATATTTCCCTCAGTCCCTCTCAAAGCAGTTGTGCCCATCCACTTACTCACTCTGCCTCTAAATCTATCTAAAGTGAAGTCTTTTCTCCTGTTGTTTTTTTTAATATTGTTCTCAAACGATGTTGCTGATGTCATCTGATGAAAGTTCAACCAGGGAACTTTGTCTGGGATGCTCCATGTATTCATTCACGCTTTCTACAACTTTCATGAAGGAGAAAAAAAATGCACAGACACACCACTAATAATATCAAAGTAATATCAAATTTGCTCTTTGTATATTTTTCACTCATATGTAGAATCAAGTCTAAGGCCCAAATCCTCAAAGATATTTAAGTGCCTAACTCCTATTGAAATCTATGGAAGTTAGGAACCCAAAAACCTTTGAGGATCTGGACCTAGGATAACATACAACCTTTAGGAGTTGTGTGTGCTGTGATTGGAAGAAGTGAATCCTCTTAACCATATTTAAAATGTCTAGTCAATTCCACTTCTTTACCAAGCCCACCCATAGATCTATGTGACTGTGACACATCTAACATGCTAAATATTATGAATGGTGAGCTGGCACAGACTCATGCTAAAGATCCATCAGAGCAAGAAGGATGTGTACACTTCAGTTTAAAAAAGAAAAAGTGCAGGCTAGATTCCGGAGTCTATGTTGTCCCCACTAGATGCATGTTGAGTCACAGATATTTCATGTCACACAGAGTGGCTGAGTTGTGAAATGAACTGATGATTTTCATGGACACCTTGGAGGCACTTTGTTTTTTCCTAGTTGGGAAGGCTTAGCCTATTGCCTTTGTGCTGAGTCTGCTGGGATCTTGCATGCCAGAGATGATAATTTATTTTTGTGAAGAAGGACCTTTATGGAGGTGTGACAGATGCAGCTGTAGCAACCACTGTGAGCATTTTCCCATAACCTAAAAAATGTATTTCCTCAAGGAAAAAAATTTAGTTCATAAATTAGGCGGGCAAAATCTAAGTCACTGAGCTGATAGAACAGCGAAGTTTCAACTTTATTTTTTAACAGCTACAAGTAACCTTTCGATGATATGAATTATGACAAGGGCAAGTTGGATCCTGAAGTTGAGATCTCATTCCACATATGCATACAAATACCTTAGCATATATAATGGAGCTAACTTATTTTTTTATATATAAAGCAGTTAAACTAGCTAGCATTATTGAAATGGATATATACATGACTTCTTTTAAAGCTGCACACACAATGGAATTGAATGCTGTGACTTTCTTTTCTGATTACTTTTTTAGGCCTTACTGAACCATATTTGTTGCACCTAATGAAATTCCTAAGGGAGCAGAGGAACAAAGAGGTTAAAGTGCCCAAAGCCATACTTTCAGGCCTTAATTGGACACTAGCAGTTCAACCATAAGCACCCATCCAAAAGAATGGTGGAGCTCTCTGTGGGCTCCGAACAATGGGGATGTGTGGGTTGATACCATCTGCAGCCTAAGGTTGATGGAACAAAAAGATGTTTGAAGAGAAGAGAATTTCTCAGAGATATGATAGAATGGGAATGATCTGAAATAATCAATCATTATGGTGACATAAATCACAACACACAACAGCCCTCAGCCAGGAGATGTCAAACACCGCCCGCGGCGTGTCAGTCTCTCTGGCATCAGCACTTTTGTGCCTTCTGCCACTGCTCTTTTGTGGGCCATCAATTTTGTTGGGCAATGAGACCCAAGAATGTCACCGTCTCTTGCTCACTAATGCAAGCTTTATGATTGCGCACCCTAACGTGCACTTGAGGCGCATTCATCTTTTGACACAGATGAACAATCGATTTTGAGCCGGGTGCCAAATCCGCCAGATGTTGCTTGATCTCATAATTACGTTAGCGCTATTGCACCAGAGTAACTGCATCCAAACAATATGGGCTGGTCAGTGGCACAAAAGAGATTATGAAACTCTCATGTGGTCATCTGCTCCAAGCATGACATTTTTGCCTAAAGCTTTTAGATCTTAAACTTAATTTCCTCTCCTTGATTCTAAGCCAAATGCTCTTTGCACAAAATTAAAATAATATTAATCATCTGGGAAACTGTAAAAAAAATGGTTTAAACACATACAAATGTTAATGAGAGGCAGACAAAGTTTAGCGGTAGTATTTTGTTCCTTGAGCTGTTGTACATTTATAGTAAATAATAATAATTAATTATACTTGTTAGGGTAGATTAGAATGGCATTCCAGTGTAGACACTAAAAAGATTGCTCTGAAATTCACTCAGATCCTTCCTCTGTTACAAGACACAGCTTTCTTAAATGGAACAAGCCTAATTCTCCTCCCATGTGCACTGTTTTTACACTGGTATATCTCTCGTGCCTTCAATGGAGTTGCTCCAACTTTATCCACCAGAGTATGTGGTAGGAGACTCAGGCCATGACACTGAGCAAATTCTACCAAGAAAGAGTTCAGAAAAGTAAAATGGCTGTGGCACTCATCTAATGGGGGCACACTCATCTGAGTTAGAAAGATGTCTTATCATTATAGATTGTCTATAGACAGTCTGACTGACAGGACTCCCATTCCTAGTATTAAAATAACTCTATGCAAATTACTGCAGTTAAATTATTCTTTATCTTGTCAAACTGAGCTGTAATTTACTAGGCTAAAGCTGAAATATAGCAAGGACATTTTAGTTTCATTTCTTCTGTCCTCGCACACCCAAAACTGCCATTGGCCTATCCTATTTTTGTTTTCACCACCTTTGCAGTTTAATATAGCATCATTAGCTTTGGTGGATTTGCTCCTGATTTACCCTAGTGTAAATTAAAACAGAGTCAGACCACTGCATTCAGTGAAGTCACTATTATATGCTCCTGAAGTTGCTACTGGTTTCAATGTGAGATGGGGTTCACAAGGACATTTTGTTGTACAGAGCATCCAGATTTTCACCTCTTTTTTAGCTGTAGGTTAGAAGCAATAGTGAAATTACAGGATATTCCTTTCCTCCTGATTTTGAAGTATAATATGTCTAGAAATAGACCCATGGAAAATTGTAGCACAGTAAGAGAACTATAAAGCTAAAAGGGAAAAAAATAATCCCTACACAATAGCACTCTCAAACTGTATGTCCTTATAATATTCTCTGTTCCTGTATTTTCTATTTAAATATGAACATAGACAGCAATATCTAATTTAGAATAAACTTGATTTCCCCTAGTACAATTTTTATGTGCTATAATCCTTGCAGAACAGTGGGCAATTATTATTTTCTAAAGTTTCAACTAATCACTGTTTGCATAGTTGGCTTCTGAGCCTCAATAAATGTCATTTTACAAACTATAATTAGACTGCAATGGAACAAAACTTTGAGAAGAATCTTGAACCTTTTAGCGGACTTAAACTATTTTCCAAGTACTTTAAGGACTAGATTCCGATCACACCAACAATGGTAGGAAAAAAAGTAACTCCACTGAAGTCAAATGAAATCAGAATCAGGTCTTTTCTTCCTTTCTTCCAGTCAGCTGTGGGCATACAGAATTTTCCATTTAGTTAGTCGAAAAGGACTATGAAGGGAGCTTTCAGAAACAATAGAATAAAGTTTTATTATTTAATTTGTGAGAAACTGATAGGTATTTTTACATGACCCTGAATATCCAGTAAGTTCTTAAAGGCACATTGAAACAAAATGGGACAAATTCATCTCTGGTGTCATGCCACTAAAGCCAAAGAAGTAACAGGGATAAGTTTGGTCCATTTTTTACAAGTTGCCTTTCCCCCGTAGTGTCAGATTTTCTTTGGGGTATGTGGGTGGTGTTTTGTTTTAATAGTAAAAAAAGAAACTCTTTTCTTTTGGCCAGGATTTTGAAAAATAAAAGCTCCTAAATCCTTATTTAGTTGCCTAAATAGAGACTTAAAAGCCAAACATTAATCATCCAATTCTTTTAAAATCTTGGCCTTTGTGCATGGAGTAGGTACAGAATCAGGGACGATATATGTAAACAACTCATTGCACTTAGGGCCTGAGTTAGGAAAAAGCATTCTCTTGGACATGAAACCCCATGAGCTTGCCTTGTACTGCTGCAATAGTTCATAGGTGGAACTTCAGGACTAACAGCCATAACATCTTCATTCCGATTATTACACTATCTCGTTGCTCGTCCCTTTGCTTGCAAAAGGAGATTGTGAACTTGGTGATCAAGAGAATCCTTAGCACATCCCCCAATGTCCTAGCGAACGGACACCTGATTTAGTCTGCTGGGGAAGAATTCTGAAGGCATCTCAGGGCCAAACCTGTTACATCTGCCAGGCCTATTTCAAAGTCCAGTTAAGAAGAATGACAGGTTGGTCCATTAAGCCAAAGGTGTTTTCTGAGCTCCCCTAACAAAAAAGTCTAAAAAGGTCTCATTGTGGAGGTCAGGCTACTCTTCCATTTATCAGGTAATATATTATTTTAGATGACACTATAATCAGTTCGGGACCTGCTCGTCTCTTCTAGATATAAATGAATCCTTAGAACTGTAGCCATTTGTGTGGCCTCATTGAGGTTAGTGAGAGGACAGATCCAGAATAGGGACCTGCAGAAGAGATGCGTGACTTCTCCTCACCTGTCTGAGCTAAGATGCTCTGCAACTCCCTAGTATACTGTTTTTCTAGAGCAGCTGGGCCTCCAGATAATGACACCCTGTCTCCTCAATAGGTTGGTCTATTCTGTAGCCAGTGTCCATGACATTCTTCAGCCAGCAAAGCTCAGAAGGCTGTGGGAAGTTTGATATGGATAAGACCCATGAGGCCTGATCTGGAGACATCAACAGGAATGCATTTGCTCAACACCCCTCAAGATCAGGCCCAAAAGGACACAGAGCAGCTACAGTATTTGGGAGTTTGGTATATGGGGCTTGCTCTAAACCTATGACTTAATTAGCCCTCCTTGTCCCCAGTCAACTCCAGTATGGAGGCTGAGAATCAGGGGATCTACTCAGAAGTTCTTTAGCCCCAGCCCTTTCCAAGTATCCCTGCTATTTCAATACCTGTTTTCTGTGTACTCCCACAGAAGGGTTCTGCATCTCACAGGAGATGGACTCTGCAAAAATATAGCTCCCTAACTGTGTATAGTGGAACTACACTGGCTCTGACCTTGTCTACACATTTAGCTAAATCAGCACAAGCACTTGTGTGGCTGTTCTAATTTCAGATTAAAATAGTAGTGTCTTTCAGTTTAATTTAAACCTACTATTAATCAATTTAATATAATCCAAAATAAACCTGGTTTAAACTGGAATAAGCATCACCACACAGCCTTGTGCACTGGTTTAACTAAATAGTTGAAAATTAATATAGAAACTAAATGCAACTCTGCGTGTAGACTACTCTCCTGGTGCCAAAAGTACCTCTGCGGCCATGGGTTACAGCTAGATTTGCCCTGAGCAAGGAAATTTAGAGAGACCCTAAACATATATTTTAAAGGGGTCTCTCTTTACATTTTATTCTGGAATGCAGTTTTCATTACTGATACTAGATTTCGTTCCTAGTCCCAAACCAAAAACGTTTTTGAAATTTCACGCATTACTTGTTTTCACAAAGAGTTTCTTTCCATGGATTATTTTTAAGCAACACAATGTATTTGTTCCTATGAGCATATCCTTCTGTGTTTCATCGCAAGAGGATGGCTGGCATGTAGATTAAAAGTTGTCACAGGGGCAACATAATGAATTAGTTTGGATCATATAGTCTTCCTCAAATGAGAATACTTTGTATAAGTAGCCACATATGACATTAAAAAAGTATTGCTGATAACATATTCTTGCAAGACCCCTAAAATATTTCACTTTTAACATTCCCCGATATAAAAATATTGCATTAATTTCCCTTTATCACGCAGCCAGAGATCTGAGGTGATGTACAACACACTGGGTCTTCATGATTTTGGAATTAACTCAATTACTTTTCCACCTCTTTAAACGAAACAAGAGAGTTTTCAAACCAAAAGGCAACAGCCGATTAACTAATTAAAAATGTATCCATCTGCTGGTTTGGTGGCTGATTTGTTATTCAAAACATGCAGATCTAAGTAGGTTGTTTTATTTATGAAGACCTTCTGACACTGAGAGATTTGCACTCGTAAACATGTAAAAATAAAAGTAGGTGCAGATTGATAGATACACATAGATTTTTCTGGGGTTCTAAATAACTGATAGGAAAAAATTAGAAAATGGGCTCCACAGAGAGGACCTCTCAATGTATGTTGTTTCCAATCATTTAATATTCATAGTCAAAATAACAAAGCAGCCAACTAGTATGTTGCAGGGTGACATTAGCCTAAAAACCTATAGAGTTTGTTTAAAAGATGCAACAATTATGTGTAGCAGTTCCATGTTGATAATGGACATTTAAGGAGATTCTGCATAGCTGGTATTTAAAACAATATTTACCTTGGTAAGTGTCTTTCAAATTAAGGACAATCAAAAGGGAACATAATCAACACTTAAAATATCATAAATTGTAACACCCCACATTGGAAACATGAGTAACTTTTGTTTACAGTAAATATTTTGAACTTCATCAATGTTTTGTGCTGATCCACCCGATTAAATTTAGCACTAGTTTGCCCAAGGACATGTAAACACTACTGAGCACTAGTGCATTCATTAATTGTGCTGAAATTAATGAATTATTTGCATTATTACTGTAAAGTGAAGTTCACGCATCATTATATGGACTGAGGAAAAGTCCCCAGTGCAAAGGAACCAGCATAGTCCCTCTGCGTGAGACAGGCAGCTGCAAAGCCAGAGCTTGGTCTTCTCACACTGTTGTAACTCCAGTGATTTCAATTATTTAGCAATGTGTGTGAGGTAAGAATCAGGTCCTGCACACACTGGGGGAATTCCACAAATGCTGCTCATGGCAGAAGTTGACTTTTCACCAGTTCTTTAGACCAGCCCAGAAGACTGTGTTCGGGGCTTGGAGAAAGACATGGCCAGTAGCAGCTGTGGAGGGTCATAGGGTTGCTTGCACTCCGCCTGTAAGTGAGGAGGTGACCTATATCCCCCAACCTACATACAAATCCCCTACCTAAAGCATGTTTATTCAAACTGTGTGTGTGTGTATGTATGTATACCTAAAGCAGAGAATTTCATCCACAATTTATTTTTAAACAATCCATTGTAAAATATCCTGATTGCAGTGGGACTCTTATATTGAAGCCATGTCTACCATCAAATGATGTTTACTTAACATGGAAAGTCACTTTAAATGCATTGAAACAATTTTGTTCTATTTCACCATATATATGAATTCGCTAAATCCATGTTCATTTTAAGCAGGTTGCTTCGTACAGTGGCTCTCAACCTTTCCAAACTATTGTACCCCTTTCAGGAGTCTGATTTGTCTTGCATAGCCCCAAGTTTCACCTCACTTAAAAACTACTTGCAAACTCAGTCATAAAAATACAAAAGTGACACAACACACTATTATTGAAAAATTGCTTACTTTCTCATTGTTACCATATAATTATAAAATAAATCAATTGGATATAAATATTGTACTTACATTTCAACATTGTCTATATGAAATTTTAGTTTGTACTGACTTTACTAATGCTTTTTATGTAGCCTGTTGTAAAACTAGGCAAATATCTAGATCAGTTGATGTATCCCCTGGAAGATCTCTGCATACCTCCAAGGGTACACGTACCCCTGGTTGAGAGCCACTGCCTTTCTATACAAGAGTTTTGCATCGCTGCAGAGTTCTTTCCATGGCAGGACAGGCATGTTAGATGCATGGTATCAACAAAATACATAAACACACTTTTTATGTGTAATTTAGCTGATGAACTGGACTGGCCTGAGCTGATTTTTGGTGTTATGCTATCCCAACAAATTCCCTGGTGACCACAGAGAAACTTCCATTATGTTTGTGAAGAAAACTTTCTACATGTGACTTGATGAAATGCTGTTCTCCTGAGTCTGCAAATAGCCTGAAAAATATCTCTGAGGCATGAGTGTTACCTCTGAACCCTAATGGTAACAAATGATACCTGCTGTTTTACTGCAGATCATTTTTGCAAAAGCATCTAGGCATTCTAGGATTAAGGATGGATTTTAAACTGGGCAGCCCTATTCCCCTCCACCCCCTAATTTGTTCTGTAGATGTATTTGGAAGCAAGTATAATAATAATTTGGGAAAGGAAAACATGCAAGTCTTTATATGCTTGCACTTTCCATGGTATTTGCCAAGAGGAAATATTCACTGATGGTTACAGAGTAACCACTTCCATAAGTAGAAAATGGCTAATAAAATTACCACTTCACCCTTAATCCATGATGATATTCCCTATATTTTGCAAACTGTTGCTTCCAATTCTCTTACTATTGGTGCCACAGCAAACTTTTGGAATGGTAGACAAGGAAGCATACAGCTGATCTTGAAGGTCATGGCAAATATAATCATTCACAATCTCCTTTCCTCAGAATGGACCTATTGGTGGAGAACATGTTTTACACAAAGTCTACAATGGAAACATTTGCTGGTTTAGTAACGTCGGTTAAGGGTATGGTTTTTGGTGACATTTTCATGCCAGCAAAACCTCAAGAGTATATGCTGTTGTTTTTGAAAAAAGTGCTTTGCCGGTATAGCTTATTTCACTGGGCAAACCACTGTACCATTTTTTGCCAGTAGAAGCTGCGATTACACAATAAGTGTTTGCCAGTATTGCTATACTGAATAAAGCTATGCCAGCAAACCTTTGCCAGTGTAGCCCTGGACTTAAAGTAGAATCCTCCAAGAAAGGTGCTGAATGAGTTGTTGCTCTTTTTATCCTTACATAGTCCTACAATTTTAAAGAGAACAGTGTTTTGTTATATGACTCCCATTAAAATGAGGAGAGATAATTGCTGCTAAAGGAAAACTCAAACCTGGCAGTGGAATAGGATTTTTCAAGCAATGGCCACAAATAAAGACAAAATATTTGATGCAATAAATGGATGTAATGAGAGAAGCCAGTTTGTACCTCATAAATTAGAGGAATTGTTCAAAAGCAGTTTGTGCACATGGAATGCTGTCAAGGTCACTGAGAGTGAGGGGGTGAGCTGATTAAGTACTGGCCTGAGGATATCTTTAACTTATGCAGAGAACATTTCTAAGATTGATTTAAAACACAGAGGTATAAATGAGTGCAAGTTATTTGCAATAAAAGGCCAGTTTCTCCCATTGTCCTTCCTGGAGATCCTCAGGTGGAAGGTGCTACACACAATTCTCACACTTAGTTACCAGGGCTGCTCTAAGTAAGGTTTCCTCAGTATTTGCAGTATTCTTTGCTATAGAGAACATTCCAAATATTGAGGTAAAATACGCATGTACACACACACTCTCTCTCTCTCTCTCTCTCTCTCTTTCTCCCTCCATCCAGTGGTCACACTTAAAAACATGCCAATTTTCTCTTTGATAACTAACTTGGTATCTGCAATATTTCCTACACAAGGATAGGGAAATAAAGAGAATGTTGCAGATTCTGAGGTAAGTTTATCTAAGATAAAATTAGTATGTTTTTAAGAGCAACCACTATATAATAGCAACTTCCAATATAAGATCTCAACGTGCTTTACAAATGTTACTGAATTAAGCCTTACTTCTATGAGGAAAGGTTTCAGAGTAGCAGCTGTGTTAGTCTATATCCGCAAAAAGAACAGGAGTACTTGTGGCACCTTAGAGACTAACAAATTTATTAGACCATAAGCTTTCATGGACTACAGCCCACTTGCATCCGAAGAAGTGGGCTGTGGTCCACGAAAGCTGTAGTCCACGAAAGCTTATGCTCTAATAAATTTGTTAGTCTCTAAGGTGCCACAAGTACTCCTGTTCTTTCTATGAGGAAAGTAACCCCTGTTTAGAGATGAGGGAAAACTGAGGCATATTTAGTTTAAGGCCAAAAGTTTTAAACATGGGTGCATAAAGTTAAGCATCTTAATTCATACGGAGGCATCTAAATGTGTGGCCTGATTTTCAAAGGTGTTGAGTTCCCTGCTGTCTTGAAGTTTAGCACCTCTGAAAATCAGGCTATTTACTTATAGATTTTGGTGACAAACTCAGATGCCAAGTTTCAAAGTTGTAGCCTTAGGCCAAACTTTCAAAAGTGATTAGTGATTTTTGATGTCTCAGTTCTCAGATGCTTAACTTGTGACATTGTTAGAGATCTGATTTTCAGAAGGCATGTGTTCTAGTATTTCTGAAAATCAGGATCATTTAAGGCATCTAAAGTTGGATGTCTAAACAATGAGAGACCCAAAATCACTAGTCACTTTTGAAAATCTCAATGTAAGTGACTTGTCTAAGGTACCACAGGAAGTTTGTGGCAGATCTAGGTAGAGAAATCCTTGGCTTCCAAAACGCAGTTCCAGGTTCTAACTACTAAAGAATCTTTGCCTTGCCCTCTGAATACAAATCCCTCTTACATATCTGGAAAATTTTCAGAGATCCTTTCTCCTTTCTAGGAGGCAAATACTAATGTTATATACTTAGCTTAAAGGGAAGGTTAGGACCATTTTTTCCACAGTTATACAAAAATCCACATCATATATAAGTAAGGAGTATTGAATCTTTTATTCTAACTACACTACAGAAATACTTGGTTTTCATCCACATGTTTGCAAATATTTCATTCATGATAGTGGGATAGTCTATCTCAGATAGAATGGTTTAATCTGCATTCATTAGGATTTACACTCCTTTAGGAATGACAGAAATCTCCAGTGCTCTGTAGGGAGCCTGTCTGGGGTGTGGTTTATTTTTGCTGTCATTGCATAAATGATCTCCATGAAGATTTCTGTCTCAAAATACACTGAATAAACACAAATTAGAGCTCTGCAGCTCACAAATTTGTCACTCTTTTCCTTACATATTACCAAAAAGATAACTCATAGAAAGGCAATTTCACTGCATTGTCTATCAATAGAGGTTTATATGGAATATCTGCTGGTTTAGTAATAATAGTGCTTTATCAATAATAATGCAAGAAAAAAATGAAATCTCAATCTGAAAACAAATATGAAAACTGGATAGCTCAGTAATATTAATTGCAAATGTATTTTTTTTCCAGATGGATGATCCAATTCTGTTCCCCCCTCCCCCATTAGGTTTAGTAAATAATCAAATTGCTGTTGGAGTAAGATGTAGCTTTGCCTGAGCAAGAGGGGCAGGGTCTGGCCCAGAGTTCTTAAAAGATTTACATAATCTTATTCTTGAAAGGGGAAGATAAACTGTCAGACTAAACCCTGTATTTCTTATGGAACAATGTGAGCTTCTGATTTTAAAAGAAAAATTGTTCACATGCAGTTTGCAAATCTATGTGTTACTCTTTGTTTTTACCCTTCAGTCTGAATTTAATTGACATGTCTAAATTTGCTGGAAACAGACTTTGTATGATTTTGCACAGACTATTTCCACTTACATTTGTTTTTGTTAATTGCGTGCACTCTTTTCCAAACACTCCAAGGAATTCTCATTCAGAGCTTGATTGTGTAATTGTTACCCACCTAGGTGAGCCCTTACTCACATGAGTATTTTATTTATGCCAATAGGACTGCTCATGTGAATAAGAGCTTGCCAATGTGAATAAGGGTTGCACAACTGAGTTGGAATAACTCTGTTTCATGAAGGCTGCTTATACTCCCAAATGATAATAAATTAGAAAGAAGCCATGGCAATGAGAGAAATGGCTATAGATTGACGCTATGAAGCCAATGACATTTCAAAAGCATTTTGTAATAATTGAGGTCTCTTTAACTTCAACTTCAAATAACCTTTAAATCAAATGTCTGCACAAACATTTCTCATTGGGTTGCCAAGCATCTGTGCCAGCACCGTGAACAACCTCCAGGGTTATAAAGTTATTTGCACAGGTTTATTGGTCACACTTCTACATCAAAAAGCTGCAGATTGCCTTTTGCCCGTCAGTATTAACAAGGCTGATTGCAATAATGAACTGTGCTTACAGACATCTAGCAGAAATGGGCTCTTATATTTATTATTTTGATGGTTATTATATGAAAAGCTATAATACCAGACTTGACAGTCTGGTATATATAGTTCTTTTCTCTGATAGATCTGAATCTCTTTTCACTTTTCCCCTAACCTTTTCCCCTTATCAGAGTCTATCAGTGTGTGTTTGTGTCTATATATATATAGACACGGTGCTGGCATTGATGCTTTATATATGTATAAAGCTAGAAAGAATAAAGTCCATCATAAATATTGCTGTCTTCATAAATATTTTTAAGTGTCCCAATTTTCTTTCTAGGACCTGGCAGTGGTATATTATAAATTTCACTCTAACACTGAGATTAGAAGAGTATTGTAAATAGCAGGGTAGCAACTAGTGCTTCTATTATTATTGTTAAAATCCTGTTACATTTCATTTATGTTTCTTATCTATTTATGCGCTGCACTAGAGACTAGTGCTGATCAGAAAAGAAAGCAAAACTATTATCTATCCTCAGTTTGTCACATGTGCCTAGTTATAACAATCATAATATCAGATTTTCTGCAATCCGTATGAAGGCTATCACTAATAAAAATAATAAAAGCAACTTGAAATGCCTAAGTTTGACTCCATGCTGTGATTTTTAGCTATGTGGATTCTAAAATGAGCTAACGGCCCGATCCTGTTCCCATTGAGGTCAATGGCAAAACTCCTGTTCACCTCAATAAGGTTCAGTCCCCTAGCTTGCCTTTTGCAGAACTAAACTATTATCCATATGTAGATATTCACATAGTACAACTTTATATTATGAGGAGTAAAATCTTACTCATAACAAATAAAGAAGGCAACAGTTATTCTCACATTACTAGTAATAAATTTCCTCAAGTAATTTATCAGCATATATATGAATACTCACAAGTCAGTTAAGAATCTGTAAATCCAAGAAGGGAAAGCTTAGGCACATCTGAAGACTTGTATTGGGAAGGAAACTATAGCAATTCTCTGGTGACTAGCCTGGTAAAGGTCCATCTTTTGTGCATTATTCCTTTTGACAACTAGACTATGAGTGCTAAACTTCCTAGTGTGATTTTACACTCCATTCCAAATAGCTGTGTAGGGCTTAAGATGTGTGGGAGTTCAGTAAATGGGCTTGCATTTTTGTGGGAAAGCACTTTTCAGGTGATTTTTTCCTCCAGATTGTGGAACTGCATACTAAAGGAAGAGCTTGTGTTTCCTTTTTTCCTTTTTCCATCTAAATGTTGTGCTGGGCCTCAGGAGGCCCGTGAACACACAAAACCACCTACTGAGGCTGTCACTTGACTGACAGCAAAAAGCTTCTTGGGAGATGGACGGACATGAGTAGGTGGACATGGAAAAATAAAGGACTGAATAGATTAAATAAAAAAGACCAGAATGCTAATACTAAATCACAGCTCTTTACTGGTCTCTAATGCATTCATGGTTATTGTAATTGTTAGATACATTCGTGTCATGTAAAATAACTCAACAAATATGAATTAGTTTTAGTGTCAAGTTAATGCCAAATGTTTAACAAGAAATACACTAACTGCAAGAATTTATTTAAGACCAACCTTATATGTAAATGCCCGAATATCTTAATAATATAGTCTGAGAATATTTTGGAATATTGTAATAAGTGATAAAAAAATAATATAAAAGTATAAATAAAAAAGTATACTATAAAAATAAAAAGCATAATATAAAAGTAATATAATGGGTAAAATATTTTTAATTGAGTCTTTCAAAAACCTAAATCATCTTGAAATGTGTTCTTTGTGTATGTGTGTGTCCATCACTGTTTGTTGATTTCTAGACTTAAAAACTGTTCTAAATAATTCAGTCGTGGTCGACCTCTATGAAATAGACATGACCAAACATTTAACACAGCGCCCTAATTATTACAACATGTGCTCAAGTAAAAGTGGTTTCAAAAGTTTTGAATATGAATAATAAGATGTAATAAGACATATAGAGCAAACCTGGCTATGCTTTGCTGAGCTGCATTAAATTGGCTATCTAAATTATGTAAACTTGATTATGGTGCAAACATGATTAGTCCCCATCAAAGTTGAATCACTTCTGATAGTGGATCACAGTAATATTACTAGGCAGGTTGACAACAGAGCAGATTGCTCTGTTAATAGGCAGTTTTTAAAAAAAAGTAACAGATCCCAATTTCTGTAACAAAATGTTAAGGGCTAAATTCTGAGATTTTCCTTGTAATCTGGAGTTAATTTGGTTTAACTGAGAGCAGAATTTGGTCTAAATATCAATTACACATGTTAGAGCTAAGATGAGTGTAGAGTTGTCATAAAAGATACAAAGCAAGGAAATTGTGATTAGCTTGGCAGGGATTTTTAAGAAAGTTTATTTAGGACCAAAATATTAGATGGTAAGGGGAAGTATGGTGGGAGTTTGGTAGAATTGTGCATTTTTAGTGTATTCCATTTACTGTCCCTTTTTGCATTGTCTGTAGTGATTTTATGTGGAAACCCTTTATCCTAATAAATGTAAATGATCCTAATACAATAAAATAATTTTTAGAATGATTTAAAAATATTGTGTAGCTCAGATTGATTTCTCTGACATTACTACAAAAGTCTGTGTTTTGTTACTAGAAAGGGGAGGCGTTTTTCTTGAATGTTTCATTGCTTCCATAAAGTTTCCATTGACCTAGAGTGGATCTGTTGGATGTCTCTGAGGTATGAAAATAGAAATAGTCAGACTGCTTTAATTAATCATTGGCTTAATTTTTGTATAAATAGCCAAAAAAGAGATAAGCTCCGCCTCTCCCCCACATTAGGCCAAGAAACCTTGTAGATAATTAAGGTCTGGAAGTACAACATTTTAAAAGCTGCATTTGCTTTGCAAGGACTATTTTCAAAGTTCCATTATCTGAACAGCCACTTAAAGGATTTATTTTCTATTGCAAGAATGAAGTATACTAGCTATCAGAGTTATCTTTAGGATATTGCTAGTGGTGGATGTCCAAAAGAAATGATTGGTGGGAAACCCTCCGCCTCATATCTTGACCCTAGCAACCTCATTACAAAAACAACATTAACACAATATATATTAACATTTTTAAATGTGTGTGTGTGTATATATATATATATATTAGCCATTTAAAAATGTTGACAAAATTATATTAACTGGATCCTAAGAAACAAAAACAAAACATAAGAACAACTTAGTCTCTATTTTTGGATGCATAAAGTTATATTAAAATATTGTTTACAATATTATTTTTTGAGATACTTGCAATTTGGAAAATGCAGCTTTGTTTAATCATAAAACAGTTGATTCTTATTATGTTTCTGTCTCGTGTTTACAAAATAATCATAGTCACACTTCAAAATTGACAGCTGTAGTTTTGTGAAGAATCTTGCATCTATAGGCCTTCTTTGAATAAACTAGAGTTAATACTCACAGCAATAGTTCATTTTACATCACTCAAAAAATCTTTTAAAAGGTTTGGATTTGAGCTATCAAGCCAAGACATCTGACTGAAGATATTAAGGCCCTGATCCTGCACGCTTATTCCAACAAATCTCTCGCCGAGGGAATCAAACGCTGAGCCAATTTTGCATTTGATGTGTGCCCAAAATTCCTATTAAATTCAAAGGAAGTTTTGAAGATACAAGTGAAAAGGACTAGAGCTGAAATCCTAGTTACACAGAAGTCAGTGGGAATTTTGCCATTTACTTCAATGGGGCCAGGATTTCACCACACATTTCTTGTCTTTGGTTCTGCCTATTAGACTTAACTATTACAGCTTATGTGGGGCCCGATCCTGGCAAGATGTAATGCCATGCACAGTGATTATTGTGCTAAGTAGTCTCACTGAAAACTTGAGATGTAGGATCATCTATTGCTGATATGCTGTATTAGCAGAGAGGAACTATAATAGGCCAGATTCTTCATTCCACATGCAGCAAAACTCTCATTAACCCCCAATATCAGCAATACCTTGACGCATAGGGTGAGTTAAGAATGGACTTCCAATCCCTATCAAGTCTAAACTAAACCTTAAATATTTTAATTATTTCTTTAGGGTGCAATTCTGCAAAGAAACTGAGCATTCCAAAACCATTTGCTTTCAACGCAAAGAAAGGGTGGTTAGTATCCAGCAGCTGCATGGCCTTAATTAGCTAGTGTTTGCAATGCATTTTAAAGAAGAAAAGCAATGTGTATATATACACCAATCATTATTATTTGTCATTATTATTATATTTATTATTTATCACACAATCAGTGATTAAACACAGGTTTATACATATAAGGATTTAGTAACATTTTGCAAGCTATCACATTGGAATAAATCATTCTGAGGTTTTTCTTACATTCTCTTTTAAAAGGAAGGAAATATTCCCACTGTAAAGCAGAAGTTCAGACCGTTTTAAAATATATATACTTTTAAAGAGCATTGTTTACCATAGTGACACTGGCTAATAAACCAACTACTGAGGGATCTTTAAAAGCATGGGCCCATTGTAAATGTGCATTTAGAGATTTTTAAAAAACTCTCCTGGCTGAGATTTTTCAAAGCAGTGCCGGGGTTCAGCCACAGATCTCCCATTAAAATTAAAATCCCCTGCACTGCTTGGAAAATGTCAACACATTCTATTTTTACCCATTGACAGAGGCTCTGAATCGCTGCTTTAAAAACAAATAAATAAAAATGGGTATATATGTGTGTGTCTGAATCTCTTTAACCAAATGGTCCATAATGTTCAGAGAATGAACAAAAACTTGATTTTTTTTCTACAGACCATAACACCTTCAAAAGAGCTGTTACATTTGCCCTTCCAGTGAGTGTTTACAGACTCTTGGTTCTGCAGATTATTTGTCTGAGGCAGGGGCTATTTTTTGCTTTTTAAACACACTGCATGTAACTGAGAAGGACACACTGATTCGAGGCAGCTGCAATGGGAAAGGTTTTGTTTAATATTCAGCGTGCATATTCCAAAGGAGTGGGAAAAAGTCATATTACTACAGTTTCATTGCTTTTTTTTTTTTTTTTTTTTTTTTTAACTCCCACAGGCTGCTGTCCATGTGCATTAAAAAAATGATTGGATTTACATCTTTGCAGAAAACTGAGGGCCTCATCCCCAGGGAACATTCCTATTGGTGTGCGGAATCGAGCCTTGCGTTCATAAATGACACATGGTAATTGCTTTACATTTGTTTATTACATGTGTTTCACCGGAATCATTTGAAGGGGGGAAAGAGCAGGTGGTGATGGTATAGCGTTTGTTGGAAAATACCTGCCATTTGGTGCAATCTAGCACATTCTGAAGTGTGTGGGGGATGCTGGAGGGGGGAGAGAAGTTTCAGACATACCTTTGCTGAGCAAAGGAATAAAATTAATCTGTGGCAGGGTCCAGGGATGATTTAGCAGCGCCCAGAGATCGGAATGAACTTCCCCAGTAGCAGAGAAACGCACCATCACCCTTCATCCCCTTTCAATTAGAACACCGTGTGTTTGTTCATAAAGATGCAGACTCTGGTACACGATTGGACTGGCGCTCTTTTAAAATTCCAGTTAAGGCAACCCCCTTTGTAATTTATTTTTAATTGTAAGAGGGGAAAACAGCATCTGAAAACTGTATATTTCAGCTGCATTTATTTGTAAATGTTACATGCTAAGATTTTATCCCCCCCCCCTCCTACTTTTTGTTACCATCCTCTCTCCACCTATGAAAAAAATGAGCCGAAATAGTCCAACCCCACTTTTCCAGCTCGCAGCCTGCAGAGGCTGCAACTGCCGAGTTGTTAGCTTCTGGCAATAATGAAGGATAAGGAAATAATAAGGGCTAATCATAATTAATAACCCCGACAGTCTTTTCACCAGATCAGCAGTAGCAGACACTAAAGCCTCTCTCTCGCGTTCAGAACTATCCCACATTTTGTTATTACAAGACTTTTTTGCGGGGGCGGGGGGAGATCAGCTAATTTTATATATTGTGGGTTTTTCAACATACCTACTTACAAAAGTGATGGCTCTTTTCCCCTGATAAAATCACCCCTTCCACCTTAACCTTTTCCAGCATTAAAAATGTGCAGGGAACGAGTGAATGTGCTGCACACATTACGCAACCGTTCATTTCTAGGCACCAGAAAACGATTTAGATGCAAACACCTTTAAAAAAAGAATCCCCATCCCTTGACTTGTCACGTTGACGTCTTTGTCTGGGTTCCCCCGCTATCCCTCAATCCACGAGGTGGTGCTGTTGGTTTATGATGAAAAACTCTTCGCCGGTGAATGAGACCAGCGCTTTTCTGTGAAGCCAGCCCTGAGCTTGCAGGACTGGTGAGGAAATCCCAACCCCAGTCCATGCACTAAGGGGAAAACAAGCAAAAGGGCAAGAAACTGCAAACTTTTTCCTCGTCCTGATTAGGCGAGGATGCTCCAGGATAATATACATCAAAGGGCATGTCCTCTCGTGCCAACTATCAGCTAAAAATGAATAAAAGTATGTGTGTGAGAGTGTGACACTGTTATTTGCAAATATCAGAGGAAAAAGCACACCCTGCCCTGGCTTCTGAGGCATGGCACTATTTTTTTGCAATGTGCATTATCAATAGGGTTAGAGCTCACTGATCATCCTCCCCCAAGCAAAAGAAATCGGTTTAGGTGTTGCAGATACTAAAGGCTTTGCGAGGAATCGCCGCCGGTGGATACACGCTGCACCCCTCTCTTCGATTTTTCTATTTGAGTATCCTCCAAGGAAATCGCTTGAAACAAGATAAGTAGCGCGACTTTGAGGAGTTATTAGCTTCAGGGACTTCTCATTTCTCAATGCCCTACTGTTAATGACAACCAGCACACTTCCTCTCCCATTTCTCAATTGTATTTCGTCACACTTTGAATCCCTTTTCTTTTCGTTGGCTTTGAGTCAGAACGTGCAAACAAAATCTGTGTGTGCTGACATTTTTGCTGGATTAATGGGGACAGATCAAATATGTTACCTGTCACCAGACGCTCAAGAAGGAGTGGGGTTTTATTTTTGTTCGTTTGTTTTGCTTCCCAAGGAAGAAACAGTTATTTCGTCTTGGAGCAAATTACTTGTGTGTGTACGGAGGATTGGGGGCTGAGGGAAATCGTATGAAATTAACAGCTAACCTTTACAAAACAAAAATTCGATATACCCCTTTTGCCAAACGTTTACTAAACACAATGCAGTCCAGAATAATACAGATCGGTCAGAAACAAGTCCAGCTCCTTTCGCGCTCAGGAGTTTTGCTCGTGGGTTGAAAGCGTTTTTTCCTTTTAAAAAACCAACCACACACACACACACACAAAAAAAAAAAACCACCCAAAACTCAGCCCATTAATGTTAGGGCAAATTTACTAATCGCAGCCTTCGTGAGGAATTGTTGTCCGGCGATCGCTTGTTAGCGCTTAAGCTCAGGAGAGGCAGGGGCTTAGCAGCATCGCAGCCACCTCCCCATTTGCCAGACCGCAGACAAGAGCCTTCTGCCACATTATGAGTAGGACAGTGCTGCCTGGAGGGTGGCACAGACCCCGCATCAGCCCATCGCCCCGTGCGGAGGAGCCCAGCCAGGGAAGCAGGTGGGGGCGGGGCCAAGTGGGGAGGTGGGGCGGGTTTGGGCAGCAGGGTGGGGTTTGAGCTGCCATGAACTACTCCGAATGGCGAATGTGGTTGATGGACGGGCAGACGTCAGCCGCCCGCCCCGCCCCCTTGGCAATGTCTACAGCTTGCTGCCCTCCCCATTGAAGCATTTATTCCACTGGGATAGAGGCGGCTGGAGCGGCGCTGGCACTGGCGAGCCATGGCTGGGATTGTCTATTTCACCCTCTTCTCGCTCCTCTGGGGGATCTGCGGCGCTGTCACCGGCTCTCGGGTGTATCCGGCTAATGAAGGTAGGTGGGCAGGGGGCAGGGGGCAGGGGGCAGCCGGGCTCTCGGCTGGGGCTCGGGGCTGCGCGGGGCATTTGTGCCTGGGGCAAGTTGCGGCTTGGAGCAGAGTTCATCAGCGGGGAAGAGGGGGGCGAGCCGCAGGCACCCGGGGGCATTGCGGGCTGGGCACCCGTCCGCGGGGGAAGAGCTAGTGGGTGCAGGGTCCCCGATGCAGCGGGAGCTGCTGGGGTTGTGAGCTGGCTGCGGACGGGACTTGGTTCCCAGCAGGTTCGCTCGGCGCCTCCTCCGGAGACTTTTGTCCCAGCACCGGGCGAGTAAAGTTTTAGACTGGCGCGGGCTGCTGCGGCGCTGGGCCCCCTGAGGCCGGACTGCCGCAAACTTGACATACGCGCGTGTGTGAGCCTGACCTGGGCTCCCAGAGCAATGCGCCCTACACTGCTCCCCTCACCGTGCGCTCACGCACCCCAGGCCAGGGATCAGCCGCCCGTAGCTGGGACCCGCTGGATCCGAGCGGCCCAGATTGCAAATCAATTAGTGACACTAAAATGCGCCGCGCAGCAGTTTCCTTACTCTTCACGCGTCCCCTTTCTGGGGCAGCGGGATCGCTGCGAGAACTGGGGTAATTTCTTATTGATGAGCTGGTGGAGCGGGCGAGTGCTGATCAGAGAGAGAGAGAGAGAGATGGGGTATTCCTTGCCCCGGGGATGGAGGGGGCGCCGGTAGGAGCTGAATCTGCAAGAGTGTTGCATAATCGCATGGACCCACACATGCGCTCCCTGCAATAGACCTGGGCACATCTGGCTGCAGAGGTGCTGCTTCTCTGACACTTCTCTCCCAGCCGGTGCCCGCTGGAATCTCAGCTCTGCTGCCACCGGCCCCCAGAGTAGAGGACTGAGGGACGAAGCCTTTTGTTAGTTAGCTGGGGATTTCATTGTCCTGCCCGCATTCCCCCTAACGCACCCTGCCTTTTTGAAAATTAAAGGCCTGAAAGGAGGCTCTGTATGTGACACAAACGCGGCTCCCAGAGTTTAAACTTGAGAGGAGAATGGAAGGGGTTGCAGATGAAAAGCTGCTGCTTAGAGTTACTGTGGGTTGCTCTGGCCTCTTCCCCTCTCCCCTTCATGTCGTGTCTCCTTTTGATTCTCCTCACGTTTCCTTTTCTCCCCCCTTTTCTCCCCTCCCCCCCTTTTTGGGTAAATTGGGTTGCATTGTTCCCTTTGTCTCCCTAATCCACCTTACATTAATCCAAATGGATGTAGCCGGTTTTTCTCCAGGGGCAAAAAGAAGAATGAGGGGGAGTTTTGAGAAGGAGATAGCTACCTTTTAAAATAGTTACAGGACTAAATGGCCTCTTAAATCTACAACATCTATCTGGAAGGAAAGATGGAAGGGTGGGAGAGGATGATTTTTAATTAAAGCTATTTAAAAAAATACTCAAAGATTCCACATTTGTCCTTGACGGCCATAAATAAACACCCAGATTAATAATCGAGCCCTTCCCCTCAAATGCGGTTTGCCACTTGATTGTTATAGTTGGACCCTTAATTTATAGTGGTCTTCAGAATCTGTGGTTTTGCAGGATCACTGTGGTGAAAAGACCAAGTAGCTGGAATTTCACTGGGTCTGGTTCGGTGTCTATAGTTAACTCCATATTAGGTGAATGATCTTGTATTCTTTGCACATACCAAAATCACACTACCTTTGATGGGAGTCTGGGGTAGTGCAAGGAATTGCAAGATTGGGCTACAGCTCACTTAAAATCACCTGGTGTTCTGTTCTTTTTTAGCATTAGAACTGAAGTGCATATGTATGTGTTCATCTGTCTACAAATACAGATTGGTGAACTCAAAACATTTTTCTTACAAAAACCATTTTCCTGCAAGTGCAGAAAAACATCCAAAATGTGAGAACAATGTTATCTGACACTTGTGATGTCACAAATGTGCTGAATGTCTAAGCAGTTTATTGTAGCCTCTTTCTAAAAAATATTCACCTATGTATAAGTGATGTAAATATCAAACTGGAATAGCAAACAGAACAAATAAGGTGTTTATTTTGGTTTGAAGGGAATCCCATACAAAGTCACTTGTGGCTTAGCCGTATTCAAGAGTCAGGAATTATGTGATCATCCTAAATCTTAATAAACAGTACTTTTCCACTCTTTTTGTGTAGTCTAATGTAAAATACAGGGTTTACATAAATGAGTATTCATCGTTTGCAGTATATCTTCTACCATTTCTGGTTGTCTTTGTTTTTTAATTGAGAATTATTCCATCTAACAGATGGGTTTGAGTACTAACAATGTTAGATCATCATCCTTGGAACAAATTTTAACAGTTAAGGAAGTTAAACATGCTTTGAAAAATGCTCCAGGTTTAAAAGTGAGAGAAGATCAAGTTAAAGTAGATATTCACCTAACTGAAAAAAAGTTTTGGTTTAGATCTAAGTTGGATATGGTCATGCTCTGCATGTGTAGAAATGCTTGGATAAATACTGTCTGTCATATTGACCTTTGGCAACTGGAAATTAATCTATTTTTTTCTGTCTTTCTGCAGTTACCCTATTGGATTCCAGATCAGTTCAGGGGGAACTTGGGTGGATAGCAAGTCCTTTGGAAGGAGGGGTAAGTTCTGAATTGCTATCTGATCAAAAGGGAGTGATTAGTAAGTTTCTGCAGAGTTCTAATGGCTCGATTATTGTTGATTGTGGAGGTCAGATTTTTTCCATGCTTATGAAGTGAATTACACTTTGTTGGCGAAACCCTATACTCCCTTCAGATAGTTCTATCATTGAAGAACTAGAAACCAAAAGGGCAAAAAAAGGGTTTCAAAATTAGGAGATTGGTCAAAGCATGGACTTAGATGCCTATTTAAAACTGAAATAACAACAAGAAATGTGATCTGACGACCAAACTGGAATCCATCCCTGTAATTGTTATATTCATGGACAGTCTCTGTTCAGAGCAATTGCTGTTCTATTTCTAAATTGAGTGTGTGTGGGGGAGAAGGAATCAATAGACAAGATACAAGACAGACCTTTCTTATGGTGTGAAGGGACAGTAGTTAAATAGATTTATTTCAAAGTGAAAACAACATTACATGTTTTGATCCCTGTACAGATTAGCCCCAATCTCAGATTTTTTTAGGGTTTTCTTTGGTACAGTGGGCAAATCATATGAATTTCTTTTGAGGACCCTATAAAAAGAGTAGTAGCCAACAGTATGTTATGTTTCAGATCCTGAAAGGAAGTGTCACACATTTTGGGGTTGGATTTAGGGAGATTTCAGCATAGTCCCTTGTATGCAAAACCTTCACTGCTAATTTAACTAAATATTTGTAGGCACAAGCTGGCTGCTACCTGCAGTGAGCCCAATCAGGCAAGCTGCAGAGCACCTCTTGTGGGAAGCTGCTGAGAACTCTCAAATCCCCCAATCAAGGACTATATAGGCGCTGAGGGCACTTTACACCTTGAAGGATTGGACCATTTAAGACTAAAAAAAAAAAGTATCAGAACCTTTTTCTCTACAGGAAATTGTAAAAGTGAACAATTTGCCAACATTTTTTTCTTAATGTACATCCTGCTCCCATCAAATTAAAATACACTCAGATCCTTTTTAAAAAAACAAATACGCCTTCTTAAATACAAATACACACTATTACTAAGTCGAAATGAGTGAAAATAAAGGGGCTCAAAGATAAGTAGTTGTATAAGTGGATTCTTCCAGTGCCTTAATGAAACACACTGTAGACTAACATTCTCCCTCCCCTCCCCCCCCCGCCCCTACTAAGGAGGAAAGGAAACAGTAGCAAATGGAAGGAATTTGAGGCTATTTATTTTAGTGATGCATTATGCATAAGCTTTGAATTAACCATAACATGGGAAAATGGAGGATTGTTTTGCCCCCCATTGTTGTTCTGCCTGAACTTGACTGTAGAACACTGCGCAGTCCCTGAGACCATTTTTTAAAGAGAGGGGGAGTGATTGGCAGGCCTCTGGCGGTGTAGACAGCACACATTCACTGCTGATTGCAGGCAATTGCCCTCATCTTTTGACAGTGGGGAAAGGTACAGCTTTATCTCAGTGAGAGTCAGGCTTCCTTGTTAATTCTATACCCTGGAAAGGTCAATGATTCAGACAGAGCCTTTCTTATGCTTCACCAAGGGGTACCTACAGTGTAGATTAAAATATATTAGAGTCTTTTAATAAGTCAGTAGCAGAATTGATGACCAAAGGAGCTCTGTATGTTTTTAATACTTACTCCCGCCCCCTCTCCCCCCGTCATCTTTGAAGACTCCTCTCAAGTTTGAGAAGGAAAATGGGTACTGTTTTATTGTGGATGTGACTAAACCGACCTACATGTGTTCTATTTTTAAGCTGGTAGTGAAAAATTTAAGAGTACATGGTCTGTCTGTGCACTAGAGTGCTTGGAAAGCATTTATTATAACTTCATAGGCTGCAAATTTATTTCAAAGCAGCAGAAAAGAACACCCTTTTCTCTTTCTTTTTTTCAAAAAGAACCCCTGAAGTTCTATCCTTCCAGGCCAGTTTGTTTTCTTTTTAACTGTGTGTAGCTTATTGTATGTACTTAAAAAAACCTGTTTGATAGATCTACAACAGACCTTTAGATGTTAAGCATTTTATTTGTTAATATGAGGTGTTGTAGGTAAAAATAGGGTATTGACCAATGAATAGAACTAACCATTATCAAATATATATAGTAACCATGGAGGAATTAAAGTATCGGATTATAAATTTAATTAATGAATTACTCTTAAATTTCACAGTTGAAAGAGAGGTTCTGTTTCTGGAATGCTTTTCTGTGCACCATTAAACCATGGGATGAGTTGTATTATAAAACTATTAGAGGGAAAGCAAAAAGATATTTCTTTGACCACACATTTAGAGTTGCATATAATTTCAAATGGTTGGAAATTTAGGACTCTAATTGTTTTCAGCTGCCGACAGATTTTTTAAAAAATGAAATAAATAGATTTTTTTTAAAAAGGTCATGCATGTATTTTGCACTGAGGGCCTGATCCAACGCCCACTGAATTCGGTTGTAGTCTTTTCATTGACTTCAGTGGGCTTCAGATCAAATCCTATAACTACATTGTCTGTTGTATGAACATGCTAAAGAAAATCCCTTTGAAAACTCTTTATTTCCCATCCCTTCACACACTCAGAAGGTAGTGCAGGCCATCGGAAGATAAGGAGAATGGAAAGTGATGGATCATAAAGACAGCACTGTAACACAAAACTAGTTTCACGGCAGCTGCAAATTAAAGAACTCTATCTGGTTACTAACTCCATGTTACGTTTTACATTGATAGATGACTTTCCAGTTTTTCCCTTTTCTGCAACATGTAGTGTGACATGATGTGTATCGATTTTCCACCCTCTTCCCTCCCTTTTAATTCACAAGTATCTCTAGGCAGAAACTAAAATATTACCCTCTTTACTACTTTTAACTCATGGTGCCACTGCTAACTGCCATAGATCCATAAGCAGATTCAGCTGCTCTGGAGGCTTTTAAATTAAAGAGCACTTGCAAAAGAGCAACTCTTATAAAAAAGCATGCAGGATATTATATGCTGAGGTCCACGGTGTTAAGAATGTTGCCGTTTATCAAAGCAGCACCTTTAGTAGTTTTCAAAAGCATTTCTAGGAAGCCCCTGGAAAGTTGCATTACAACAGTTTTCCAAGCATAATTTTCACGTGTTTCATTGTACAGCCTGGAATCCGAGCCAGAATGTAGCTTTTATCCAATACAAATGTTTAAAAAAGGATTTTTCCCCCCTCCTAATTCAGCAGAACCATGATTCTTTTTCTGAAAAGGAGACAAAAGAAGGCCACTGTGGTGGCTTTCTTTTCTGCATTATGTGATTATCATAATCTCTAACATTTTTTCAAATCTGTTATTCACCATTTCCTTTCTTTTATGGTATGTTCATCACACTTTTGCAGAAACATTGGTTCACACACATGGGAGCCAAATTCATCCTTCACATAACTTCTCTGACATGAATGTAGTTAGTTACTTCAGGGATTGAATTTGCTCCAATGTGATAGCTATGTTGCTTTTTATTCCCCCTACTTTCCGTTCCCTTCAAGAGAGGGAAATCCCTACATCAATGCAAGTTTAAAGCCTGCCTACAGCATTATAGCATATTAGGGTTTATTAGACTGTAAATTTAACTGCCTGAGGTTTCTAACTCCAGGATGGTATGAAAATAAAAGGCGGTAAATAAGAGTTTTTATTTTTGGTATCAGGAAGCAAAGTTCTGTCAGTGAGGCTAATTAAATGACAATATCACATTCCTCCCTCCTTGTCTTTAACAATCCAAGGGTGAAATCCTGCCCCCATTGAAGGCAATGGCAAAATTCTTATTGACTTTACTGGGGCCAGAATTTCCCCCCAGGTCTCCAGTAAAGGAATGCTCATAATAGCTATCCATTTGTAACTAAATTTGTACTGTTGCCACTTCAAATTGAGGATGGTTTAATGGGGGAATTTGGTTGTAGCTGGTTTTTTGAAAGAACGGAGAAATGACTACAAAACATCCTTCCTTATGAAAACACTGGACAGGGACTCTGGAAATCTGGATTCAGTTCCAGCTCTGCCACAGACCTTCTGTGTGACTTTAGGCAATTCACTTAGTCTCTCTATGCCTTAGATTCACATCTGTAAAATGGGGATAATTATTACTTTGCCTATCTTTTGAGATTGTACACTCTCCAGTACAAGGGCTATCTTGAAGTATGTGTTTTTGCAGTGATTAGCAAAACCGGGCCAGATCTGGGTGGGGACCTTTAGGGATTGTTGGCCTAGCTCAGTGTGATGTTTTTGGTTTGTTCTTAAATATATGTTCATTGAGGTATTTTACCAACCTAATTTTGAACTTGCTTTCCTTGTAACAGACTGCTTTTTAGGTACTTGCTTTAACACATATGACTTGGTTTAACGACTTTTCTGTAAATGAAAGCTGCTTGCTACCAGCGGAAGCAAAAGGATTAATTCTGTAGTGAAGAGTTGATGTACTTTTGTTAATACTGATGTACTTTTTGCTTTGGTTCGTCACAGTGGGAGGAAGTAAGCATTATGGATGAGAAAAACACTCCAATCCGCACCTATCAAGTCTGCAATGTGATGGAGCCGAGTCAGAACAACTGGTTACGAACTGACTGGATTCCCCGTGCGGGGGCTCAGAGAGTATATATTGAAATTAAATTCACATTGAGAGACTGCAACAGTCTGCCAGGTGTCATGGGAACTTGCAAAGAAACTTTTAACCTTTACTACTATGAATCAAACAATGATAAGGAGCGTTATATCCGTGAGAGCCAGTTTGCCAAGATCGACACCATTGCTGCTGATGAGAGCTTCACTCAGGTGGACATCGGTGACAGGATCATGAAGCTGAACACAGAGATACGTGATGTGGGCCCATTGAGCAAGAAGGGGTTTTACCTGGCTTTTCAGGATGTAGGTGCCTGCATCGCCTTGGTGTCTGTCCGTGTTTTCTACAAGAAGTGCCCATTGACGGTACGCAACCTGGCTCAGTTTCCAGACACCATTACTGGGGCTGATACGTCCTCTCTAGTGGAAGTTCGAGGCTCCTGTGTGAACAACTCAGAAGAGAAGGATGTGCCAAAAATGTACTGTGGGGCAGATGGCGAATGGCTGGTACCCATTGGCAACTGTCTGTGCAATGCTGGCTATGATGAGCACAATGGAGAATGCCAAGGTAGGACCAGTCGTATTGTACTTTTCAGAAGGGCTCAATGCGGGTAGTTGAATAAGAGATTAAAGTAAATGGAGTAACGCCAGTAATTGGCAGCCCCTATGGGATGTAATGGGACAGAGGTGTCTAATGAGAGAGTGCAATAGCTCCAGGTGGCAAGGCTAAGAAGTGTATAATACTGACAAAACAAATGATGCTACTGCAATCAGCAGAAGGCAAAACACGTTTGCGAACAAGTACTTAGATTTGAATTAGCTTGGTGTAGCCACCGAAATTGAATGCAAAAGTAATGCACTGGAGCCACCATCATTTAAAGAGAAAAGATCTCTCTTTCACAAGCAAAGTTTGTTAAGCAGAAAAAACTCTTAAGACGGAAAAGTATTCCTTTTCTCCTTCAGGATGCAGTAGAGAACTTCGGTATTAAAATGGGAGAAGAATCAGTCAGAGAAACTTGGGTTTTATTTTGATGACTTTAGTTTCTCCGGAAGTGTAAATCTTTGGTGTTTCACTTGTTGCAAATTTTTGTATTAAATAACCATTTGATATTTGATACTGCTGCCTTTGTTAAATATTTTCATTTCTCAGAGGGTCTCTATTGTTGTCATTACAATGGAGGTGCTAGGATACAGGCCTCCACCCCCCATACTATGCTCTGCAGAATTAGGGATTAAAGTTCATATAAAAGGCAGATTATCTCCAAAAAGATTTACATTTCCCCCTAAGATGTTACTATTATTTTATAAGTAAACTATTAGAAATCTTGGGCCTGATCTTCTAAACCCTTACTTGTGAGCATAAATAAAGATCAGCCTTTAATGGCTTCTTGTACGGATGAATGAGCCCAATCCTACAAGGTGCTGAATTGAGGGTGCTTAGCACCTTGCATGATTGGGCCTTGCATTGTTCTTTAAGATGTTTGGAAAGGTAGTTTTCATCATAATGGACATTTTGCTACTTGTGCTTGTTTCCTAGGATAAGTTTAATATCTTGTTGTGACTAAGAAATTGAGAATGAGGTGATAACACAAACAACTGACAGCTTTTCTGCTAGACCAGTATAAGAAAAGAGCTATTTTTTTCTTAAATGTCCTACTGAAATTCTTTTAGACGATAATTTTCAGTCAATGTGAAGTTCATTATTATGCATTGAAATTAACGGTTGGCAGGAAAGCAATGCTAAGCACAAGCCTCTGCCTTCCTTCTAGCATTTTCATTTGGAGAAAAACATAAGCATATCTTATCGGCCACAAAATTACAATGGGCTGCAGTGAGAATTGAAAAATGAACAGCACAATGGCAGGGCACTCTATTTACAGTAAATTACTCTGTCTTATGGAATATTGTGAAATAGAAGCTTGGAACTCTTTGCATGTCAGTAAACATTCAAATGTGACTGGGGACTATAGGAGAGCATCAGTGGCTGGAGAGATTTTATTATTATTTTGAAATGGCCCAATAACTTGTAGGCAAGGCTCCTTGACATTTTTACAACCCAATTTGTGGGAGGAGGAGGTGAATGAAAAGGGGATCTTGGTTTATTGCCTGGAGATTATCCTGAGTTCTCTTCAAGGGCTATTGGGTCAGTAGTGGGTCACATTGATTGAGGCAGATCTAACACTTTTTTTTTTTTTTAGCTGTTGGCTCAGACTCGATGAGCTAATTGCATGACAAATGCTGTGTTGTTCCAGGGAACTCATTCTAGAGGTTTTACTGGTGGGCAGTGCAGATGGTAGGGCAGTTTTGGAATAGGTATTGGGAATTAATGTCTTCAGACAGATTCCCTATAAACTCTCTACTGGACCCAGGAGAGTTGGACCCACAAAACCTGATTCTCCATTTCCTCAGCTAAAGAGAAATCTGATGGGGGTCATGTATAAAAAGAGAAAGAAACTCTTGTGTAAAGCTAGCCCGTTGAAGTTATTTTCAGAGGATGCAAGCCATCAAGTAATTTTAAATAGTTAAAACCATTTCATCACTGGTTATTTGTGGTTTCCCTTTTGGCATTGCCAATCCCAAAGTCGAAGTAGTTTACCAGGAAACTCATCTGATTCATGAAGTTTACAATAAAGTTCACAATTCACTCTCTGTTAGTTTCTACTGAGCTTAAGGCCAACTAGGCTTTTGACATTGCTGGAGAAGTTTTCCCGTTTACCATTTCCATAGCAGGGCTGCCCGGGGGGTGGGGGGAAAGGGGGGCAAGTGGGGCAATTTTCCCTGGGCCCCACAGGGGCCCCCACGAGAATATAGTATTCTATAGATTTGCAACTTTTTTTTTATGGAAGGGGCCCTCAAAATTGCTTTGCCCCAGGCCCTGAATCCTCTGGGCAGCCCTGTTCCATAGTCCAGTTAATTTGACAATTCAGCAAATTTGCTTCTCTCACAGGTTTTTCTGGGGGGAGGGTTGAAAGGGGGGAATGCTTCCCATGGATTTTGAGGGGATGGTGAGGGGGGACGAAAGATCTTAAGTCTGCAAAAGCCTATAAAAAGACACCAGCCTATGACTGGAACCTTGCAAGCAGGTTCCACCCCAATTGTTTTTCAATGGGTCAACTGTGGCAGGACAAATACAAGAGTAGGTCAGAGGTCACCCATTTCCTCATCCATCTTCCTCCTGTGATCCCGAGGTCAGAGTTGATTGATTAAGATCTTAAAAGTTTGACAAAGGCTTGGTGGGCAAGAATAGTCAGGGTGGGTGGAGAGCGGGGGTGGGGGGCACCCCTGTTGTTGTGAGATCTAACGCTGGTCATCTGCTGGAGACTTCAGAAGCCTTGGGGACAGAACTACACTTCCTCTTGCTATTCTCATCTCCAGCAGTATATGCTAATGGAGGCCAAGAATGAGGAGACATGTCAGAGTTTATAAGGTGACGGCTGGATTGCCCCAAAAGCAGATGCAAGTTCATTCCAGCTCCTGATCTTGAATAACATTTTGTGAGCTGATTTTGTTCAGTCTTTGGTGGGAGACAACCACATAGTGTTAAGCAACTCTTCTTTCAAGGAGAATGTATGTCTGTAGTTAACAGCAGTTTGAACCTGTTGAATAGTTGATGCTGAGAATTAGAACAGGTCAAAAAAACAGGATTTTTTTTTTTTTTTGGTGACAAGTATTGCAAAAGATTTACCCCTCTTTTGTCGGAAAATTTCTGACAAGCTCTCCTGAGTATAATTGTTCTGCTGAGACCTTGTCATCTGTCAAAAATCAAGGAAGGGAAAAAATAACATCTTAAACTTTATGAAGCTCAGGAAGTTTCTCAGATATGATACAGTGGAACACTGGAATATTTGACACTGATGCACACAAACAAAGTTGGTTAGCTGCGCAGTTATTCTCCTATCATGATAGAGGTTTCAGCTTTAACACCCAGTAGAAAGAAGGTAAATTTAACATTGGTTTTTGTTCTCTTCTCATCCCCCTCTTCCCCCCCCCCATTTGTTCTTTAATGGTCAAGATTTTAGGAAAGAAAAAAAGTCATGGGGAATATTGTTAATGAAACATTAAGTTATCTTATCTTATGACCTATCTCAAGGCTAAGGTAATTACCCATCAAGGAAAGTCAACCCGTAGTGTGGTTTAGATTTAGTTAAGTAATTTTCTTATCATAATAAAATGGCTGTCTATATTTTGGGAGGGGAGTAAAAGGAAAAAATCGACCAGTTATAAATATAATAGATTGTAACCATCTGGGATGGTTCTGATGCTGTGAAATTACAAGTCTCAGTTTAGACCTGCCATTTAGTATAATATGTGAGACAATCAAGAGTTTTTTTTGCTATGATTTGTATAAAGGTTATGAGAGCTAAGTGCTTTGTCTTCATACACACTTGCTGTTGTGAATTCTGAACAGGCCAGTTGACAGAAAATCCAACATCGTTTAAAATGTGGCTTAGAGCGTTGCCTTTTCATATCGTTGCCATTTTTGGAATTTTCCTCCTACCTTTGGTAATGGCAACCTTAAGAAGCAATCCCTTGAGTAATATGATTGGTTTTATCTCTGTGGCTTTGAATAATGGCTGTGATCATTGAGAGAAGCAATTCATTTTATATCAGAAGATCAGAGTTTAATTATTGTACTTTTTCTGTAACACATTGATTTGGTTGCGTCCAAATTTTTGCCAAAATAACTTAGCTGCTCTTTCCATCGGCACAAAGGGCAATCGTGGAGGTTAACCAGAGAGGGGAGAGTTGAGTTCGCCATTTAAGATGTGCAAACTGATTATTTTTTTGGCAACAGAAAAACTAAAAACTGGAAGAGAGAAGCTGCTGGATGGGGGAAAGGGGAGCTGTAGTGACACACAGTCTTTCTGAACCAAATTAATTTAAAGACTTATCTCTATAAAATAAGTGATTTGAACATATTCTCCTTTAGCAGAGCCCACCACATCTTATCAGAATAGCTCCCTATATGATTTTGTACCACAGTGTGGTGCAAGATGTCCACTTAAATATTTGGCACACTTAAAATTCCCCCTTTAGATGTAAATCTAAAAAGTTCCTTTAAAATCTTCCTTGGCACATATCTGTGGGTGTGCTTCCATTTGGAATCAGCGACAAAACTATTATTCATTTATGTGAGAGCAGGATCTGGTCATGACATGGGATGTTATTAATAAGAAGGAAGATCAACAAACTATGTTAAAACCAAATAAAGAAAAATCCTTTTATTACTTTATTAGAAGACTGGATAGCAGCCTTTGGTTGTTTTTGTAAGATACAAGACAAAATTCTATTGATAAAAATCTCCAGAACCTAGCTTGTGTTACATGTGATGAGACCTAGATATATAGTCTTGCCAGTCGAGGGGTTATTTTATCGGTGTCTAATAACATGGTCCAATGGTCTTAGATTTTATTGTGCTTTTGAGAAGGAGTGATTAAGGAAAAGCTCAGCTGTACACTTGTCTCTTTTGAGACTCTGCTCCCCCCCTCCCAACTTGTGATCTAAATATCTTCTCTCATTTCATCCCATAATGTTGCATCTTTTTATATTTTTGGGCAGCAGACGAAGTCATATAGTTTCATGAATCAGAGACAATTAACATTCCCATGACTAAATGGACATTTTATGAATATTCAGAGCCTGTTTCACCTCCCTGGGAAGCAAACATGTTGGTTCCCTTCTCTTTACTCCTATTGGAGACTAGGAAAGTTTTCTCTGTGAATGGGGATTGTCAACTGTCTGGCCAGTTTGCCTTTTGCATGCAGCAGATTCCTCATTTGCATATTTTGTATACACCCTCATGCAAAGTAGCACACCCATTTCCCCATTTCACAAAGGAGATAAGAGCTTCCTTTGGAAACGCTGGCCAAAACCTCCTTCTGTTTAGGCAGACCCTGAAGATTTGGATTTCATGCAAATTAATTCCGTTTTGATTTAAGTTCTTTCTTTAAGAGATACAGAGTGCAATATTTGCACAGTGTTCTTGTTGTACCCCAGCCCTTCTCCTTCTGAATATGGCTGATTGTCACTCTCTACTAAATGCTGGAGCCCACTTGCTCATTTCAAGTTGACATATGGGAAAGTGCTACACTCTGGTAAAACTCTCAGTTTGTTTGTAAACTGATCACTCATTTGAGGTGTAGTTTCTAGTGCTTTTTTTTGAGGGAAGGGGGGGGCGGTGCATGTTGCTGGGTGGGATTTTACTCACAATGTTTATGGGTGACCTTCTGTAGCTACATCTTCTCCAAGGGAACCAACTTCAGGAACTGGAACTTCCCAAAAATAAAAGTATAAAGTTGTGTGTCTCAGGAAGACTCCAATGCAAAGGGCCAGTTCAAATGTGGTATAATTCTTTTGACTTGCCACAGGAATGAACTTGGCCCGGAATTATTAGTTTGGGGGATGGAGAGAAGTCAGCTTGTAGTGCTCGGATAAACTTGCACAAATGAAACTGCTACATTTCTTTATCAAAAGAAAATAATCTCTGAGAAAAGAATTATTGTCCTTGGTTAGCTTCCTAATTACAAATGCACCCATATATTTTGGTTTAAGTAGCTTTCCCTTTTTAATTTTTTCCCTTTAACTTTACTTAAAATTTGCCTTTGGCCTGCAGGAAAGCTGAGCCTCATTAAATGCTCCCCGAACCCAGGCTTGTTTGCGATGGATTTGTTGAAAGGCTTATTGATTTAAGTCAGAACACATGCTGCATGCATGTACTGTATTTGTTTAGAAAGCACTGTTTTTCATTTTGTGTTTTATAAATCAACAATATGAAGTTAGGACTGTGATCAGATTAGGGGCTGCATTCTATAAACCGAAAAAGGCAGTTTTTTTTGTTGCAAATATAAACATACAATTTTAGATATCCAATTAGTGTTTAACTTAAAGATAATTTCACAGGGCCGTAAACTGCACAGTGTGAGACCATGTGGCATAATTAAATAGAGGTAGGGCTGTTTAAAACAACAAAGAAACGTGCAGAAACTTTGGTTTTGCCCTGTGCAATACCTCAGGAAGTGAGATGGTGCTGTTCAAAGTACAATTGGAATGGACTATTAGGGTTAAATAATACCAAGAAGCACTGTGTGCTTGGTATGTGCTTCATGAGTTAGTCATTAGTGCCAAGAGAAAATTCAGAGAGAAAATTCTTTCTCTTAGGATAGGTTTAAAGTAGTATTTGCATTATGGTAGCACTTGGAGGCCTCAACTGAGATCAGGGCCTTGTTTTGCTATGTCTAGCACAAGATGGCCCCCTACCCCAACACCCTTACAATCTAAATAGACAGGACAGGCAAAGTGTGGGGAAGGAGAAGGGAGTAATGCTGTTCCCATTTTAATGGATGGGGACCTGAAGCACAGAGAGATTAGGTAACATGCTCAAGGTCACGTGAGGAGATCTCCCGAGTCCTAGTCTAGTGTCCTAGCCATCAGGCCGTCTTCCTCCCTCAGACAGATCCACGCTTCTCAAAGGTGATCCTAGGAACAATGCTCTAATATGTTATAGATTTCCATCTGTTTGAAATTTTAAATTACCATTTGAGCCAAGTTAGTTGATAATAATAATTTCTCTTATATATGCGAATACACAGTCCCAATACAAGGCTGCAGTACAGTGTCTCAATTACCCAGATAATCCTGTTTGCTTGTGTTTTAAACTATGAAGCGCTGGGTAATTATTCAATTCTTAATAGAAGGCAAATGGCAATGTAAACAATAATTAGGATGTTAGACTAATGCGCTTCAAAGCAAATTGGATTTTTTTTTCATACTGTTCAGCATGAAGTCCTATAAAGCTAACAATTTAGTGGCAAGGAAACAAGTTCCATTTTGTTAATATTTTATGGTGTTATCTCTTCATGCCTTGTTTCTGTGAATAACAGTTTGCCCCAATGAAGCTGCCTAGTCCAGAGCCAAATGTTGCTTTAACAATTGGCTCCCTGCCGTTTGCTATTTGGCTACGCTCTCCCCTGGCTCCAGATTGGCTCTTTGTCTCCTTCAGTTCCAGTGGCTCAGAGGTTAACAGAATACTGACTTCCACCCACAATACTGACGAAAGGTAAATATGGACAGACCTGGTGCTTAGTTAAGATACAGTCTTGGCTGGAGAGCTTATCTGCTGGGCTTTGTTACAGATAAATGGGCTAGATTTTCCCAGCTACTCTTCTTCTGAATTATAGTTTTCTTAAAGGGATCTGATCTTCCCTTGTTGTATTTCCATAATGAGAAACATAGCCTTAGAAATAAGAGATAAGGGCCTGAACTAGAATCCCACATCTAAATCCCTCTCCACTTTGGAAAAGTTAAGATCTGGATCTAAACTTCTTAGTTCCATCCAGTCTCTGTAATGTGCCAGAATTGGAATCCCAGCTCCAAAAGCCCTGAACTTTGGAGAAACCCCTCTTAACTTCACAGCTCAGGTTCAGTTTCATCTCTACCAGAAGCCCACGTGTGACCTGGAAACAGATGCAAAACACTCATTGCTTTCAATTATTTCGTAAACGTTATGTATATGTAGCATAGTTCAGACTTTCCAAAGTCCATTAATTAAATCTTGTCAACATATCCATTCCTTGCATTGTATTTATCCACTGATTGAGGACAGTGCATGTTGGTAACAAAAGCATCCGTCAAGGAGGCTGCATCTTTCCTAAATATTTTAACAATGCCTCTGTCACACACAGGTGGTTTTTTGCCTAACATTTGCCATGCATTCTCATCAGCGTGTGAATGAATGGGTTCAACAGTCAGCTCCGTTTCTCCATTTTCAACATTTTAAGAATGGGTCAAACATTCATCAGCATTGATGCTGTTAATGAATTACAGCAGTTTAATTGCCACTAGATTAATTTTTATCCTGAGAAGAGCAGGAAGCTTGGTTTAAAAATAAATAATAAAAAACAATGAAACTCTTCAACAGGTTACAAATTATTATTTTTTAAAAAAATCTGTATTAGTTTCTGTGTCTCACTTAAAGGGTGTGGAACAGTCTTTTTTTTTTTAAATCCCAGAGGCTTCCTGCCAGGCTAGATTGTGAAAGCGTTAATTAACAAGTCTGTCTTTCCAGACATAAAACACATCTGGCTGGAGAGTTGAAAAAAGTGTCGAGGAGGGCTTCTGTGAACTTGGTGCTTGAATTCATTTGTTTTCAGTTTTAAGTGTTTTCTGTAGTTGAAAAAGACATCCACACTTTGAAAACAGTTTCCTTTTGAAGTGTCCAGTCTGGCAGTGATTGAAATAGCCTCTAGGCAAATTAGCATGTTAAAAGAATTGGATCAATACTTTCCCCTTTCCCTCCTTCTCCCTCCCTCTTTCTCTTTCTCTCTTCAGAGCAGAGAATTTGAGCAGCACTAGAAGCCTCTTGACAGCTGTGCCAGTATGATTCAGGAGAACTGTCGATAGCAGTATGCGCAACATGGATATACTGTGATCAAGCTGAGACAGCTTGATCCAGTGCCCAGACTCTTTCAAGGATGGCCATTTGAAAATGGAGTCAAGAGAAATTGACAGCTCTGGAAGGCTCAAGCAGCTATTATAATTATGGAGAGGATTAGAAGGAAAGTGTAGGGAGAAATAGGAGATCAATAAGGGGCACAAGTTGACTGAACTCCTCCTTAGATGTTGCAGTACTCCATTTGTAATGCTTAGCCTGAACATGTAGAAGATTTCTTTAACTGTTTTCAAGAGGCAAGTAAACAAAAATTTAAAAGGGGGTGGGCTCAAAGACAGCAAACTTCTAGGTAGTTCTAACAGGAGAATGCAGCAATGCTTACATTGAAAAGTACTAGTTTACAGACTGCAGAACCCGTTTCTGGTTTCTCTGTGAAAATTATTTTATTTTAAGAACTGTAACCCAGTTTTCTGGTTGCTTGTAACTTGCCTGCTTCTGTCTTTGAGTGATAGATAAAGGTATGTCTGTTGGGAGCCAAAGACGCTTGAATTCTGATGCTGTCTACTTCTGCAGCCTTTGGACTGTCCCTTCCTCAAATACCCTATCTGTCATATAGGACTAACAGTTCACCTCCCTCCCTCCCTCCCAGGAGTGCTTTGGAGATGTGAAGTGCTAAACGTTATACAGTACCTCCTTACCAACAGGGGCATCATTACATGAAAACCACTTCACTGACAGCACTGTGGTAATCTAATTCGTAAATGGTGCTTGTTGAAAAGTTGCTTTGCCTTGCCTTTTCCCAGCATAAAAAACCTCTTATTGATCCAAATTACATCCTAGTCTTGCCTTGGTGGCTTCTGAGCACAGCCATTCCAACTCTCACAACCTTTAGATGATATTTACATCCGGCTGTGAATGCTTCGGGGTGGCTGACTGGTGACAGCAGGAAAGCAAATCAGTCTCGTTTTTTCTACCTGAAATTGTTTTGAATGACCTGTATATTTGCCATCCTACCCTCCAGCTGTGAACCTTCTGTTCATCCCATTGCCTTCACACACAAATGAGCTGGTGTGTTTTGCCCACTCAGAATTACGTTACTGAATTTCCTCATTCCTTTTTTGTAAATTGTAAGTGTCCAAGTTAGAGCTAATAAGATCATTAAAATCAGGAACTAGTCCCTAGGTATAATTCAGTCACTCATTAATCAAGGGCTCTGCAGTTAATGACAATATGATTGAGATAATATTTAATGTTTGCAGTGTTGTTGTAGCTGTGTTGGGCCCAGGATATTAAAAAGACAAGGTGGGTGAAGTAATATCTTTTATTGGGCCAATAAAAGATAGTATCTCGCCCATGGTATTTAATATCAGATTGTCACAGTGCCGCCTACCCAGTCTGACTTCAGGTTAGTTATTGCCTCAGTTTCCCACTTTTGGGCTCCCCAGTAACTTCAGCAGAGGTTTTCATGTGTCACATAACACCTCCAGGGTCTGGGTTTATTAACAAAGTTCACAAGGAAATGCAAGAACTCCCAGCCAACTTTTCTGGCTGCATCACAACACTTGGTACAGGGTTCTTAGTCCTGCTGAAGCTTTCCTCTAGCAAACTTGTTCTCCCCACTCCAGCCTTCCTCATTGGACCCTGCTCCCTGCAGGCTTGCATCCCCAGGCCCTCTGCTTGGGAAGCAGAGAGAGTTTCTTTGTGTAGAGCAGCCCATGAGTTAGACATCCTTCCAGTCTCTCCCTGCCTTCTATCAAGCAGCATCCCCTGGGCCCTCTGACACAGATTAGCAAAAATTACAGCACTGAAAGTTTTTTTTTTTTTTTTTTTTGCATGAAATGTGTGCTACTGAGGGCATTCTTAAACCCTGCGTAGACACCCTCTGAGTCCCAGATGTACACAATGCAATGTTCTGCATGCATTCCCTTCTCGGTCTTGACTAGAGCTTTGTAATAATCAAAGAAGAGATGCTCCAGAAAATCCATGCAGCATTGTACATTGGACCTACTTCCTGCAGAGATGGGATTTTGGGTGTTATAAATATTGAGTGCTGTAAATATTCTTGAAGTGCAGATGTTACTGATAAATATTGCAGTTTTGTGGCTCACTACGGCATTTCAATATTTTGGTTTAAGGAGTCCCCACTAACCTTAGATTTGTTGCAATATAATAAATTAAGAAAATTAATTCAGATAATTATGGGCCACCATTTTAGAAATAGTCTGGTGTGACAGACCCAGACCAATGGGGTACAGGAGTCTGGTAGAGGGCAAATATACTGGTCACTGGATGAGTAGTTTTCTGTTCTCTGAGTGACCAGAGCAGGGGCTGCACTAGAGTAATCAGGAACCTGCTAGAACCAGTTAAGGCAGGCAGGCTAATTAGGACACCTGGAGCCAATTAAGAAGAAGCTGCTAGAATCAATTAAGGCAGGCTAATCAGAGTACTTGGGTTTTAAAAGGATCTCACTTCAGTTTGTGGTGAGAGTGTGAGGAGCTGGGAGCAAGAGGCGCAAGGAGCTGAGAGCAAGAGGGTGTGCTGCTGGAAGACTGAGGAGCACAAGCGTTATCAGACACCAGGAGGAAGGTCCTGTGATGAGAACAAGGAAGGTGTTTGGAGGAGGCCATGGGGAAGTAGCCCAGGGAGTTGTAGCTGTCATGCAGCTGTTACAGGAGGCACTATAGACAGCTGCAGTCCACAGGGCCCTGGGCTGGAACCCGGAGTAGAGGGTGGGCCCGGGTTCCCCCCAAACCTCCCAATTGACCTGGACTATGGGTTCTTCCAGAGGGGAAGGTCTCTGGGCTGTTCCCCAACCCACATGGTGAATCTCTGAGGCAAGAAAATCCTCCACTAAGCGCAGGACCCACCAAGATAGAGGAGGAACTTTGTCACACTGGTGTCAGGGGTGGGATAGTGGGGTGCACAGCGCGGCGGAAGAAGGAGGGTGATTTAAAAAAAAAAAAAAGGAGAGGGTTTATTTTTTTTCACCACAATGGATGACGTAGTGCGGGCACTGATACAAGCTATGATGGCCCAGCAGGAGGCTACCCGTGTCCAGGCAGCTACCCAACAGGAGGCAGTGTGGCTGCAACAAGAGACTAATCACCTGCTGATGGACCAGGCTGCTCAAGACCGAGCTATGTTGTGGGAACTGGTAAACCAGGTAAAGTTCCCTTACAGAGCTGAATCATGGCCATGATGGGACGCAGCTCATACGGGCCAGCCATTGGCTGCAGAAAATGACATGGGAGGATGATGTAGAGGCATACCTTCTGCCCTTTGAGAGGACAGCCCTACGAGAGGCCTGGCTTCGAGATCAGTGGTCTGGCATCCTTGCCCCATTCCTGTGTGGGGAGGCCCAGAAGGCCTACCATGATCTGCCTGAAGAGGCTGCGGCAGACTACCCACAGCTGAAAGCAGAGATCCTGGGCAGATCTGGGGTAACGACAGCAGTGCGGGCCCAGCAGTATCACGGTTGGAGGTACCAGGAAGACAAAACCCTGTGGTCTCAATTGTATGACCTCATCCATCTCGCACGAAAGTGGTTGCAAACAGAGTCCCGGAGTCCGGAAGAGATACAAGCGGTTCTGGTCATTGACCGATACATGAGGGGACTACCACCAGATGTTCGTGCCTGGGTAAGCCAGAACGAACCCTCCACCTATGACGAGGTTGTTGGCCTGGTAGAGAGGCGAAGGACAGCGAGGGAGCTGACCCGACCAGTTAAGAAAGAGGCACCCTGGGTTAAACTAGCAGCACCAAGCCCTAAAGTTCGGGTGACTGGGCCACCAGGAGGGCCCAGGTGGAAAAAGAGAGAGGCTGAAGGCCCATCATAGGCCACAAAGAGTCGGAGCACTGAGAGAGAAGAGGATCGTGATGTTAGACTGCCCAAACCAAGAGACTGGGGAACGCCTAGGGCTCCATACAGATGTTATGCCTGCGGGGAGTGGGGACACATAGCTGCACAGTGTCCCAATGCTGAGGAGCCTATGCAGTGTAACCTGGGGAACTGGGCAGATCCATGCTCCCTAATCCACCTTGTGGGGGTCTCAGTAACCCCACATATGTATACCAGACCAGTGAAACTAAATGGGGTAGGGACCACGGCACTGGTTGATTCGGGGAGTGCTATCACACTTATCTCAGGGAAGCTCGTGAAGCGTAGTCAGCTGCTGCAGGCTAAACGTATGGGGATAACGTGTCCATGGGACAGTTAGTTACTACCCCACCATCCCAGTAAAAATCGAGATCCAAGGGAACACTACTGAGGTAGCAGCAGGTGTAGTCCCTAAACTCCCATACCCGGTGCTCATAGGGAGGGACTTCCCAGGGTTTGGAAACTTACTCCCGGTAGGGGGATTGGAGAAAGATGGGGACCCTAAAATTGGTGAGGCATCCACAGCAGACTGTCAACCCCCAATCCTCTCTGAAATATCCCCAGATTTGTTCTCCACTCCCAGACAGGGCAGAAAGACAAAAAGGGAAAGAAGGGCAGCTAAGGCCTTGGGAACCTGAATACTCACCCAAAGCCAGAGGGTCGCTCTCGTAGGTAGGCGGACCCGCGCAGCTGAAAAGGAGGCCACGCAGGAGGGAGAAGCACCTGAGTCTGACCCCAACCCTAATGCTTCTGAACTAGTAGAGGCAACAGAGACTGGGCCCGTAGATCTTGGGCAGATTGGCCCCGGGAAAGGAAATTTTGGACGGGACCAGGCAGAAGACCCAAGGTATGATAACATTAGGAAGGAGGTGACTGAAATAGATGGGGTCCCCATGGAAGGGAAAACACAGGGACCAGGACCCTACTTCATAATGAAGAAGGATTTCTTATACCAGGTTGCACCAGTACAGGGGCAGAAGGTACAGCAGATCGTAGTACCTCAAAAACACCAGAATGCTGTATTAAGTCTTGCTCATAGTCATCTTTTTGGGGGGTATTTGAGGGTAGAGAAGACCCTGGTACGAGTCCTACGACGGTTCTTCTGGCCCGGAGTACATGAAGAAGTGCGGAGGTACTTCTGCAGACTGATGGGTTGGTAGAAAGGTTTAACCGAACCCTCAAGGCTATGATAAGGAAGGTGGTAAGTCGGGATGGGAAGCATTGGGACACCCTACTACCCTACCTTATGTTCGCTATCCGGGAGGTACCTCAGGCCTCAACTGGGTTTTCCCCCGTCGAGTTATTATACAGGTGTCACCCCCGGGGCATACTAAATATCGCCAAAGAGATCTGGGAAGAGGAACCCAATGAGGGGAGAAATATAATAGAGCATGTAATGTAGATGCGAGACCGGATAGCCTGGGTTACCCCTATTGTACGGGAACATTTGGAGAAGGCACAAGAGGCCCAGCGAACCCATTACAATCACCAGGGAAAAGTGCAACAGCTCCAACCAGGGGATCGGATTATGGTTTTGGTACCCATGGCAGAAAGCAAGCTTCTGGCCCAATGGCAGGGGCCCTATGAGGTGGTTGAACCCGGGGGGGAAGTAACTTACAAGGTGCGGCAGCCAGGACGCAGAAAACACGAACAGATTTATCACATTAACCTTCTGAAACCCTGGCATGCACAAGAGGCATGCACAACGGTCCAAAAAGACCTAACCCAAGAAACCAAGCCTTCCAAACAGGTGAGAGTGTCTCCCGATTTAACAGCAGACCAGAAGAATGAGGTGTCTGAGATGATCTTCCGGAACCAAGATGTGTTCTCGACAAAACTGGGTCGAACAACCGAGACATATCACCACATCGTCACGAACCCTGGGGCCAAAGTAACAATGAGCCCCTGTTGGGTGCCAGTGGCAAAAGGGAGGAAATAAAAGCAGAAGAAAAAAAAATGCTGGAGTTGGGGATCATCGAAGAATCCCACAGTCAGTGGTCCAGCTCAATCGTGCTGGTGCCCAAACCTGATGGCACAACAAGATTTTGCAACGACTTCTGGCGACTAAACGAAGTATCTCAGTTCGACACGTACCCCATACCTCGCATAGATGAGCTAGTGGACCATCTGGGTAATGCCCGGTACTTGACTACCCTAGACTTGACAAAGGGGTACTGGCAGATTCCCCTTGCAGAAGACGCAAAGGAAAAGACTACGTTCTCTACACCAGAGGGTCTTTTTCAATATACTGTCCTCCCTTTTGGACTACATGGGGCCCCAGCTACCTTTCAGCGCCTCATGGACAAGCTATTACGCCCGCATAACAGTTATGCTGCTGCCTACTTGGACGATGTGGTCATTCATACCCCAGACTGGGAAACCAACCTGGAGAAGGTGGAGACAGTCCTCGATACCTTCAGGCGAGCTGGCCTTACAGCAAACCCTGCCAAGTGCGCTGTAGGGTTTACAGAGGCCAAATATCTTGGCTACATTGTGGGAAAAGGTCTGGTAAAACCCCAGGTGAGCAAGTTAGAGGCCATCCAAAATTGGCCCCAACCAAGTCGCAAGAAACAAGTCCGGGCTTTCCTAGGTGTGGTGGGGTATTACCGATTGATTTATCCCCCACTTTGCCACAAGGGCAAGCCCCCTGACAGACCTAGTGAAAGCCCGTGGACCTGATCTGGTGAGATGGTCTAACGCAGTAGAGGAAGCATTCACAGACCTAGGACTGCCCTCTGCAGTAACCCCGTACTGATAGCCCCTGATTTCACCACGGAATTTATCCTGCAGACGGATGCATCAGAAGTAGGGTTGGGGGCCGTTCTATCACAGATGGTCGGGGAGGAGGAACACCCAATTCTATACCTCAGTTGGAAACTCCTTCCAAGGGAACAAAAATATGCAGTGGTGGAGAGAGAATGCCTCGCTGTAAAATGGGCCATGGAAACATTGCGCTACTACCTGCTCGGGCGCAGATTTGTCCTCGTGACCGACCATGCCCCTATTCAATGGATGCAGCGGAACAAGGAGAAGAACACAGATGGTTCTTATCCCTCCAACCTTTCCAGTTTCGTGTGCAACACAGAGCAGGGAGCCGTCATGGCAACGCCGATGGTTTGTCACGTGTGCACTGTCTGGCATCCCAAGCTGCCCAACCCCTTGGCGTTGAGCAGGGGGGAGGGATATGTGACAGACCCAGACCAATGGGGTACGGGAGTCTGGTAGAGGGCAAATATACTGGTCACTGGATGAGTAGTTTTCTGTTCCCTGAGTGACCAGAGCAGGGGCTGCACTAGAGTAATCAGGAACCTACTAGAACCAGTTAAGGCAGGCAGGCTAATTAGGACACCTGGAGCTAATTAAGAAGAAGCTGCTAGAATCAATTAAGGCAGGCTAATCAGGGCACCTGGGTTTTAAAAGGATCTCACTTCAGTTTGTGGTGAGAGTTTGAGGAGCTGGGAGCAAGAGGCGCAAGGAGCTGAGAGGGTGTGCTGCTGGAGGACTGAGGATCACGAGCGTTATCAGACACCAGGAGGAAGGTCCTGTGATGAGAATAAGGAAGGTGTTGGGAGGAGGCCATGGGGAAGTAGCCCAGGGAGTTGTAGCTGTCATGCAGCTGTTACAGGAGGCACTATAGACAGCTGCAGTCCACAGGGCCCTGGGCTGGAACCCGAAGTAGAGGGCGGGCCCGGGTTCCCCCCAAACCTCCCAATTGACCTGGACTGTGGGTTCTTCCAGAGGGGAAGGTCTCTGGGCTGTTCCCCAACCCACATGGTGAATCTCTGAGGCAAGAAAATCTGCCAATAAGCGCAGGACCCACCAAGATAGAGGAGGAACTTTGTCATACTGGAGAGGCTAACGGTGATGAATTTATGAGAGAACACATAACACTAGTCCTGTTTATCTACAACCACTTAAAATACCGGAGGCAAAAGAGCTTTTGAACATGGCAGTAACATAGGGAGCAAGGGTAGTTGTACCTGACTAAAACAGATGCAAGAGAAAGCCATAGAGAGAGAGGTTTCTTGCATGTGTTGATCATGGTCAGAGACAGAATACTGAACAAGATAGACCTTAGATCAGATCCAGATTGGCAGTACCTGAGAGCAGAATTGGGGCACCATCTTCATTTCATGGTGGAACACACCAGGTTGTCATAGGAGTTGTGCATAGACCAAAAGCCGCCTGCGGCTTTATTAAGGGATTATTTCTTCCTTTTCCTGTTAGGGATATGCTGTGTCAGTACTCTGGGTCAGCTCTTTGAGCGGGGCACAGGACCACAAGGGGCTGGAGGAAAAAGATGACAGTATACCAGTTTTTTTTTTTTTGTTTCCCCCATTCCCTGGGGCTGCCAGAAGCTTGTTTGCTCCCCCAGTTAGAACAGCCCATGTACTGATGGCTGCACGGTGTCATTTTGCCAGCCGGGTATTGCTGAAGTTCAGGAGTACTCCAGCCATGTGTCATCCCCTTGCCTTGCCACCTATGTGTCAGGGGCCAGGATTTAGCCCGCTGTGTTTCTCAGCTTCTTTAAAGTTCATTTTAACTCCCATTTTTATAATGTGCTGTTGGCTAAGCTTCTAGAGAGTTCATGATAATTTGACCTCTGAGTACACCTGTATTGAAACCTGGCTTTAAGAATACTCTTGTAACTAATGAATGGGCATTCTTATGCAGGTTTGCTTAGCACCCCTTACTGGCTAAGTTTACTCTTGTGTAAACATTACCTTTTTATTTGGTTTTAAGTTTGCCCTTTGAAATCCAAACGCATTCTGTCAACCACTACTCTCTCTTCCTAAATTCTGGATGACCCCGCAAAGAGAGAGATGGTTATGCAATTATTTTTAAAAAGGCCCTTGTTTTAAGGCGCATGGAGGAATTAATATTTTGTTGCTTCTATCTTGAATGAATGACACTAAGGTGTCCTTCAGCATTGCTAAATAACAAGGAAGATATGTGCTTGATAGGGATAACTTCTTGAAAATTTGCAACATGTAATAGTTATCACATCACAGTAACCTTATGGTCGGGTAAACAAACATGTAACCTTTCTTCCTCACAGCTTAAGTCCTCAAAGAGAATCCTCTCCAGACTTTTGGTCAAATTCTGCTGTAAATTACACCTGTGTCACTTTAATGAAGTCAATTGGATTGCACTGGTGTCACGGAGGACAGAATTTGGTCATCAGAGGACAACCTGAATTAAATAGGAGGATGGAAAGATGACTAAAAAGGTCACATCTAGGGCATCTGGTTTAGTGTTGAAAGAAATATTGCTTTTTAAAAACCTGTCATAAAGAACAACGAGATTTACCAGCAAATACTAGCATACACTGAAGTGGACTCTTAACATTTCCCATGTCTCCTGTGATGCCTGCAGACTTGAGCATTGGCATTAGGGTTCTCTAATCAATTTCTAACTGAGAAGTTGTCAGCCAGGTCTCTGTGGATTGGGAATGACTCATACCAAAGAAAGAAGAACAGGAGTACTTGTGGCACCTTAGAGACTAACAAATTTATTAGAGCATAAGCTTTCGTGGACTACAGCCCACTTCTTCGGAGCATCCGAAGAAGTGGGCTGTAGTCCACGAAAGCTTATGCTCTAATAAATTT
>NC_048306.1:66378524-66407167 GCF_013100865.1 Trachemys scripta elegans | reverse complement strand
AAGAACAGGAGTACTTGTGGCACCTTAGAGACTAACAAATTTATTAGAGCATAAGCTTTCGTGGACTACAGCCCACTTCTTCGGTGCATCCGAAGAAGTGGGCTGTAGTCCACGAAAGCTTATGCTCTAATAAATTTGTTAGTCTCTAAGGTGCCACAAGTACTCCTGTTCTTCTTTTTGCGGATACAGACTAACACGGCTGTTACTCTGAAACCTGTCATACCAAAGAAACACTGTGAAAATTAGGCTCCATAGCTCTGTATTTGCTGGAAAATAACCTTCTCTTTTTCCAGATTTTTCAGCAAATAACATGTTGAAAAACCAGAAACCTAATGTAGATTTAATTTCGTTCTTGCATGGCTAACTGGAGATGACTATCTGCTATACAGAAACACTTAAAAGGACATGACCAAGGTGGTTTGACCTGCCTTTTCTCTATGTAAGTTTGCAATGCCTTCATCATTCCCTTTTCAATCTATATCTGATTTCGCAAAATAAATTCTTCAATGCCCTGTGCTCATAGTCATGAATCTCACGAGTAACCCTACAATAACAAATAAGTACACTGAAATGATACAAGGAAATACAATACCCCTAAAGGAGCTATCATTAGGGGGTCAGAATCTGATATTCCTACTCCCACTGAGTAGTACTTTACTCCACAAGCAATTCCTTTGGCTTCAGTGGGTCTGCTCATATAAAATACTATTCAGTGCGACTTGAGATATCAGAATCTGTCCGCAACACTGTGGAAAATAATGAAATACCTACATGGTGTTCCTTTAACTAATCCAGGTCCAAATCCTGGCTCATGGTTACAATGGACTAATGGGGACATTAGCCCTCTGACTCTTTCATTCTCTTCCTCCCCCCCCCCCCCTCCCTCCCCCCCGATTGCCTTGGGAAGAATCTTTGTGCTGCTGGGTCCATTGTGGCTGCTGGCTGGCATTTCTGCTTTGGTGCAGTTAGCCAGCAGCTACTTCCTAAGGTGTGTGATCCTTTTAAAGGTCCTCATCCTGTGGGCTCATTCTTGGAGACCCCTGCAGGTTGCATGTGTCAGATCCACGTTACTGTGCTGATGACTTTAACTGTGTGACCTGTTTTGGCTTAATATCACATTTCCGCCCCTCCGCCCCCCACAGTTTTGTTAGCTTATCTCGTATCACGTTGAAAAATGGCCTCATTTACATCAGCAGAAACGTTTCATTTGCACCCAGATTGGTTTTAATGTGCAGCATGTGTATCCACTTACTAATCTAAGTAGATAATTAATCTAATAAGTAGATATCTACTAAGAAGATGTGGGCTGTACAGGTACAGTACCTATATCTGTTGGGAGGTGGAGAAGGGATATTAAAATTGTTTACGAGTTCAGAGCTGTATCAGGCCTTGCACCATTTTTGAGTTATGATATCATTACCTGAGCTGTGGAAGCCAAGAAATAAAACCCTTAACCATGATATACGAGGAGTGTTTATGTCTTTGAAATATAGAGAGGAAGGAAAAATATGCACACAGCATAGTATATTTTTGCTCTGTTCCTGTGTATGTGTTTTCCATTAACACAAATAGAATAGACACATCATTCATTAACGTGTACATCAGAGCATGCCTTCTTTTAATGATGCATTCCATTCAGCCAATAAAGTGTTTGTTTCTTAAATCAATGATTCAAGCACATTGAAACAAACATGGGATTCGGTATCTACCTGGTAAGCATTGGTACAGGTCCCATAATTTTTATTCTTTGCCTCACAATTTCCCATCACTTTCTTTGAGAACACTTTTCTTGCCACTTTGGAGGAGGGTATTATTGTATTTGTAGCCAAATGAAGATCTGTGTTGGAAACACCAAACTGATTACTGAAGCAAGATTGAGCAAACTGATTATTCTCAAATAAACCATTGGCAGCACTTATCCATTTCCGTGTTGGGAAGCTGTAACAGGGTGCTTTGCCCTTGGGCTGGAGAGTCTGGGACCCAGCCAGTCCTGATTACAGAATGAGTCCCCTATAAAGACCAGGAGGTGGCTGCAACAGACCAGGGAAATTGCTCCAGTTAGGAAGGGATAGGAGGAGTCTGCTAAGGCAGGAAGGATTCTGACGAGACCAGGGAAGCTTCAGCTGTATCCATTGGAAGGCTGGAGGAAGACTTTTGAGTTTAATTTTGAACATTAAATTAATAAATCAGATCCTAATCCAGACTGCTGTGACTGGACTGGGAAAACCATGTGTGAAGTTTATTTGGGCATCCAAGAAAGGAAACTGAGGTGCATGCAGGGCTGCCTTGAGACCACCAGAGGGCACAGTGAGGTGAGCACTCATCTACAGAAGCACATAGAGGACTTTCCAAGGATCACAAACAGCTGGTATCATATGCACTCTACTAGATATTCTTTCATGCAAACTGTGTATCTGAACACACTTTGCAGAATTAAATAATATTATTACAAAGTATCAGCATTGGGAGAAAGAAATTAAGCGTTATAGACAAGGGAGAAAAGTGTGTTTGCAGTAAAGAGTGGAGTAGACATGGAGAGTCATAAGAGGTATGTTGCAGTTTTCATGAGTTGTAGACTCTGGCACCAGCAGTCATGAGATCATCTGGATAAGCCAGTACACATCAAAATTAACAGTCATTTTGTCTGCCACTGTGTAGACAACAAACAGCACAAGGTGCTTGATTCAAAATCCACTGAAGCAAATGGAAAGACTCCTACTGACTTCACTGTTCTTTGGATCTGGCCCCAAGTGCAAATTGCTTTACCAGATCCTTTAAAGTCTTAACTTTCACGGAGTCCCTTATGATGTTGGTAATTTGCACCGTTTGTACTTTGCATGAGATGTTCTGATGCAAATGAAATTTCAATAATAGTAACAGCCACGGCTTCTGCGTATGCACAACATATGAAAATGTCAAGTAAAGCAAATTTCTTTTTCCATTCAGTACATCAAAATGAAAGTTTCCCGTAAGAGTGGACTGGTAATGTTAAATAGAGCTGCAATCAGATGTATTGACAAGTGTGTATAAAGGACTATATAAAAAGTGCCAAAATATGTTTTAATAAATGTGGAGCAGGCCAACTGATTTTTGCAGCTTGTGCATGTTAATGTACGTTTTCTGTATGGAAACACGTTTGTCACTAGGTTTTTACAGTTCGGTAGGTGTCATATATTTAAACACTGTAATTGAACCTGAATTCACTACAGGTTTATTTACCAGATCAAAGAGTGACGTGAATACAACACTCGCTTCTGTTTGCCAGCATAAACTCATGGGTTTAGTGAAGTGCCAAGGAAGGACTGATAATTTGAATTATGTTAGTTCTAGCAAATAACAGGTTTTGTTGTTGTGACATGTTCTACAGATTATATTAACAGGTGCAAAGCTCATATAAAGGATATCATAGGGTATGCAGTATGGTCCAGCCATGTAATAGTGCAGGGGTCGGCAACGTTTGGCACGCGGCTCGCCAGGGTAAGCACCCTGGCGGGCCGGGCCAGTTTTATTTACCTGCTGACGCGGCAGGTGGGGGCCGTGATCGGCTGAACCTGCCACGTTAGCAGATAAATAAAACTGGCCTGGCCCGCCAGGGTGCTTATCCTGGCGAGCCGCATGCCAGACGTTGCCGTCCCCTGTAATAGTGTGTCATTTGGCAGTTCTGGATAAATGGATCAAGCCTAGAATTTACTGGTATCTCCATTCACATGATGGTTAGACACCATGCTCTTGACTTTTGTACATGAAGAAAGTTTTGTCAGCTTAATTGTACCAGGATGCATTCACAATGTATAAAAAACATCCCTTTCACAGAAAAATGCATAATAGGTAGTGTAATACAGGAATGAGTTATAAATGCCTTTACATACAATAGGAGATTTTTATTTTTGACTTTTTGAAATGTAAAGGGTTAGTGACTTATTTTTTTTTCTCTTGCACCCCTGGCTGTTCCTTAACTCTCTTGCTTGGAATCACATTACCGTAAGTGGGGAGTAGCAGGAAATAAGGATAGGGGTTCATGATGCTATTCTAAAAGGGTGTCATTAGAGCAGGGATCAGCAACCTTTGGTATGTGGCTCACCAGGGTAAGCACCCTGGTGGCCGGGCCGTTTGTTTACCTGTCACGTCCTCAGGTTCAGCCGATCACGGCTCCCACTGGCCGCGGTTCGCTGTTCCAGGCCAATGGGGGCAGCGGGAAGTGGTGCCAGCACATTCCTCGGCCCGTGCCGCTTCCCGCAGCCCCCATTGGCCTGGGACGGTGAACCGCGGCCAATGGGAGCCGCAATTGGTCGAACCTGTGGATGTGGCAGGTAAACAAACCGGCTTACCCTGGCGAGCCGCATGCCAAAGGTTGCCGATCCCTGCATTAGAGCATAATTTCTAATTTCAATGTAGTGATCTTTCTCCTGATTCTTATGCTAGTCCTCTCTTCCTCCAAGAACAAGAAAAAGTGAAGAGCTAAGTTGAATTAATGTTTATGGAATTGTTGGTTTTGATTAATAAAAAAGTGTTTGTGATTTTTGTAAGTGAGCAAGCAAATCCACTGAACAATGAAAATTGGAAGCTATTTTTGTTTTTGTTTTATATTGCCGCTCCTCTTATAAAAACTACCAGTCAACACCAATATTTTTTACAGTCAACAAAAGTATTTTTGGGGAACAGATACTGGGTTGTTTCTCTGGCCTCACCCAAAGCAATCCTAGGAAGCTAACCTTTAAGTATTTTTGAAAAGCGTGGGATGGCAACTGCAGTATGAGCCTGACACTGCAAACCTTATTTATGTGATTGGTGCGACTGACTGTAGTGGGCAGGAGAACTTGCATGAATCAGGGCTACTTGAGCAAGTAATGATGGCAACGATGTTTGTCTCTAGCTGACACAGGCCATTGAAATTAATGGAAAGAATTGGGTTATGGATCAGAGCTGGGTTGTGGATCAGGTTCATAGCAGGACTGAGTTTGCATTGTGATAAATTGGTACACTTTACACGTCTCCGGTGGGTTAAAAGTGCTATAAAAGACAGTATATTTTCCCACCAGGAAATACCCCTATCTGTGGTTTCTCTGAATGGCATCTAGGCCAGCTGTGTTGACTTTACAATGCTCTGTTCCCCTTGCCGTCCATAGAATAAGGAGCATGCCAGAGTGTGGCTGAAGGTCATAGCTGGCACACCACTGCAATCCTCTATTCTCAGTGGATGCGATGGCCCAGAGAGGTCATTGTAGCTGAGCATAAATCAGAGTAGCTGCTCTAACTCAACCCAGGAACTAAGCAATTAGTTCCCTGCCATCCCCAGAATATGGACAGTTACAAAGGTGGCAGAAATTCTGTTTTATCCAGGTTCTTACAGTGCATCCATCATCATGATATCTGAGCCACTTCTGTCTTCTTCCCTCCATCCGTGTATTCAGTATGGCTCTGATGGGATGGAGACTTGGGAGCAGCAGAAGTGTGTGAGAATTTGTATCTTTTTAACAATGTCAAAGGTCTGCGCAGATGGTTCAGAGCACAGGCGCAGCTGGAGTTTGAAGACTGAAATGATGTTAATTTAGAATAGAAGGTCACAACACAATTGTAAGTAGTCTAAATGAGTGGAGCAAGTGGTTTTCTTCAGGCCACTTTACATGTTTGCTTTTTAGTCATTCATACCAAGGGCAAAAGCTTGCAAACATCCTCAGCGGTTCTTGAAATCAATGGGAGTGGATGGTGCTCAACATCTTGCAGGATTGGCTCCTAGCTGGATTAATGCAAATTGTTGGCTACTTTGGACTACTTTATTTAAATCCAAACTATAGCTTGCTCATGCTAGATGTGTTACAGTGGCTGTATGTGCTATACATTAGTCTGTACTCTTTTATTATAAAGCAATCCATGTCTCAAATAAGTATGCAGTATTGATGCCAAAGCATCATGAATATAGGGTTGTCATTGGTATAAAAGCTTCATAAGAAGGACAAATAACCGCTTCATTCCTGGAAGAGGAAATAGACATTGGCGGTGATTGATATTGACAAAGTATCTAGTTAATTTTTGAACCATTTGCCTGCATAGAAAGTTAAAAGCTGATCTCAGACTGTCCATGACATCTGGAGGATAAGCTAGATTGTTAAATCTCAATCTATCAGTTTGTTTCATCTTTCAAGAGGACCATTCAAATCATACAGTGACAACCCTGGTGTTTGAAATTTACCTTGTGAGTCCTTCAGTGATGCCCTCCCCTTTTAAAGAACACACATTGTCTGAATTAGCAATCCAACTGAGATCCTTAGTCGTCCCAAATTTGCATTCCAAAATAAATTCAAGCTCTTTCAGAATTAGAGCACTTTGATAGTGTAGAGTATATTATCAGCTGCTTTGTGCAGACCTTAGACAGTTTTCTAGAAACACCACCACTACCACACCGATACCTTTTTAAAAGCATGCATTTTTTTTTTAAATTATTTTTTAAAATCTTGTTTACAGTTTTATTGTCTAGGGTTATTTTACTAAGGTTCATGACAGCTCTTCAAACTGGGACAATTTTTTCATTCAAATGGAATTCTAGAAGCAGAATTACCTTTTAAGACTCAAGAATAGCACTGTAGTGAAAACCAGGACAGTACTGGCAACACCAAATCTTAAAAACATGAGATTTAAAAAAAACCAAAACAATAATGTTTTGTCTCTTTATCACTCAAGTCATGTTTTCAAGCTTTTCTCCACAATCAGCAAGACCAAAAAGTGTTTTGTTTTGTTTTTTAAAAGAAAGTTGAGGTTCTCACATAATCCAGTTGTCTCCCAGATCTGGGGCTTTAAAAATACATCAAATATCATGAGAGACTTGCAGTTAAACCATGAGAGTTGGCAACAGTGATTTCCCTTCCCCATAATACAACACATGGCAGCCAGTTTCCATATATCACTTGAATCTGATTTCCTTATCAGTCTTCTCAGTGCACAGTACAAAGGCCCGATTCTCTGTTCATTTACATCTGTGTAACTCCATTGATTTTAAGTCTGTTGATTTGTTACTCCTAATGTACATTTTGTAAGTGTGAGAAGAATCTGACCTCTTATTTTTAGAATGATCCCATTAGAGTAGTAAGTAGATTATAAAGGTATAAAATTACTTTTGATTTTTTATGGATATATGGAGGTAATTATTTTTGTTTGTTTAGATTTCCTATCTCTAACTAATTATATTATCCCTTCCATAGGAAATTGCTGCTAGTTCTTCCATTACTGAACTGTGTAGTGCCAAAATTCCTGGAAATATTCAGACAGGATTTAAGACCCGACTGTATGTTATTTTGTTGTAGTTTCAAAAATACATGAGCTTTTGGTTTGATTTATTTTCTTTCTTTTTGGAAGTAGAAACAGGCTTAATGCTATGCAGAATGTGCACGGTGATCAGAACTTTATAGGCATATGTAGTAATTCAACTAATGTGGAAACTAAACCTATCCGTTCCAGAGATTTAAAAGTGGGTTTTGGTGTTAAAACCAAGCCAGCAAGTCATATTCTATATTTGTTTTAACATTTTGTGGAATTATTATTGGTTGTTTGAAGTCCCCATAGCTATTAAATCCTGGGAGTGCACTGAGGTGACACAGTATGTGAGCCGTTATTTGTGGGGTATTCCATAGATAGCTATTCTTCAACCTTGCCCTATATGAGGATTTTAACTTCCTTATCTGGATTACTGACTGCCCTCTTTCTGTATCTCACTTTCACCGTAGCTTTCTAAAAATGCAGTGGCAAATCAGATTGCATTAATGGAAAATGCCATGCCCTAGAAAACAGCTTTTACTGCTGACAGAATGGACTGATGGAATCAAGACTGGTAGGATACGCTATTTTTGACTGTGAAAAGTGGCGTATTTTAATGGCTTGCTGAAGGTCCGTGATGTGATTTCATGTTCTTTCTTGTTAGTCATTTTTGTTTGCTCCTGGCTATAATGGTGGTTGTTAACATTTAAACATTTCATCAGACAAAATTGACTATATGATCAGTGTCTTCTTTTGTTCTAAATCTAAAACAGGTAGACGTTTGTCTGATCCTTGTACTTTTCTAAAAAATAAATAACGGCTGATGGGGAGGAATTTGCCAAGACCTGTAAAAGTATGAAGCCAAAATTCATTATTACACAAAAAGAATTTGGGCTTTGCACCAGCTTAAAAAGATACTTGTGCTAATCATCAGTTTGTGCAACTGTACTGCTTGTTCCAACCTTGGTGTATGTCTCTAATAACATCTGATTCAGACTGATTCCCACAAGCTTTATGATTTATTACCCGCAGAGGCTGGAATGTGTGGATGTGATATATATTTTTTACTTTATTAACACCTGACACTTTGTTTCTTCAAGGTAGCGCCTCTTCCTCCCCCCCTTTCCCTCCACCCCTGCTTCCAACCCACGCAGGTGAAATTTCACAAGCATTTAATCATTGCTCATATCTCAAGCATCTGGACACACCTTTCTAATTGTCATTTATATCCGACTGTCATTGCCTGTGGCAGTTACTGAGCTCACATTTCCACATAATTTGCTGCAAAACAGTTTAGTAAGTTGCTAATACACATCAGCAAAGAAGCCCCCAAGAACCTGAAGTTATGATTGTGCTCATTCTTGTGTTGTTTTCAGGAGGTGGATGCTAAAAATCAGTCTCGTAGAGTTGCTGCTGCATATTTGCACATAGGGAAGGATTCCAGAGCTAGAAAACTCTGACCTTGAACACTAGAGTGCTTTGAATTGCAAATGCTTTATTTTATTGGCTCTGTATGTGCAAGTTAAGGTGGATAAGTTCTGAAGCAGTATGTTTAAACCCCCTGTTGCAGAATTTTGTGCACAACTGACTTACAAGTCAGCATTAATGATGCTAACGTGCAGGTAGCTATTAAAGTATTTAGATGCTGAGGCTGCTGCTTAACAACAGTTCTGGGAGATCTTTTACTGGGACAGGGCAGCTGTTTTGTCTTGTGTGCTCAGCCTCTTGTAATACTTTCTGCATGATGCTGTGTGCTTACATGAGTGGAGGAATTCTCTTGGATCATATATGCATCCGAAGAAGTGGGCTGTAGTCCACGAAAGCTTATGCTCTAATAAATTTGTTAGTCTCTTTCTTTTTGCGGATACAGACTAACACGGCTGCTAGTCTGAAACCTATCTTGGATCACTGCTATTCTTGCTCTTTCACCAGAGCAAACTGCAGATCAGAATTCTGATGGAGATCCCAACATTTTCAATGAGGAACTTCAGTTCTCTTGCACAGAATTGAGATGCACTGAATCAGGACAGCATCAGAAGCCTGGTTTTGAGGAGTTTTGTGTTGTAAACAAGTTGAACAGAGCAGTTGCTGCGCATGAATGACTCCCTTTGTTCTCCTTTCTCTACTGGTTTAAAGCAATTGGGAGCTAGAATCCATTCTCACTTTGATATGCACTCAAGTATCACACTCCAGTGAAGCCCTGAAGCAAACATCCAGGTGATGGTGTGCTGCATAATGAAAAATACATCAACTAGAAGTATGTCATTAAATATTGGTATGGTCAGACCCCACTTTATGTTGATAAGGGTGATTTATGCCGGTGTTCCACTGGATTGATGTACCTTCTCCACTGAATTAGATGCAATTTAAAAAATAGCCCTGTTTAAGTGGCATGTTAACAAAATGTGGGCAGAAACATACAAATAAATATAGGAAAATATCCATGGTTCCTCCCCATTTAGTGATTGATCTCACATACACAGTTAGTTTTGCACTGGCACAGTATAAATTTAGTGAACCATTACACTGGTCTACAATTTTTGAGAAGTCATCTGCTTCAGAGATAAAATGTGTTCTGTATTATGTATTTTGATGTGCTGAATTCAAGTATGAAAATTAAAACAACTGATTGGCTACTGTTTCTAAGATATTTAAGTTTTTACATTTTATGTCTATGTATATTGTGTAGATAGTAGAGTTTTAATCATAAATTGTAAACCTAGGTCTTTTCATGTGTTTATGGTTGCTTTACATGATAATATTTCACCTGTCCTGTTTATGTAACACTTTAAAAATCAGCAAAAGGGTTATATAAATAAAATTTATTATGAAACAAAAGGCAAAAAACTATTCTGTACATAGTTTAGTCCTATTCAGTGGCTACTTGGCGCTTCTTGGCTTGTTTCTTGTATTCATTAAATGGAGCATCTCTTGTCACTGTCCAGCAATAGTCTGCAAGCATTGATGGGCTCCATTTGCCCTGATAGCGTTTCTCCATTGTTGCAATGTCCTGGTGAAATCGCTCGCCGTGCTCGTCGCTCACTGCTCCGCAGTTCGGTGGAAAAAAATCTAGATGAGAGTGCAAAAAATGTATCTTTAGTGACATGTTGCAACCAAGGCTTTTGTATGCCTTGAGGAGGTTTTCCACCAACAACCTGTAGTTGTCTGCCTTGTTTCCGAGAAAATGTATTGCCACTAACTGGAAGGCTTTCCATGCTGTCTTGTCCTCGCCACGCAGTGCATGGTCAAATGCATCATCTCGAAGAAGTTCACGAATCTGAGGACCACCAAAGACACCTTCCTTTATCTTAGCTTCACTTAACCTTGGAAATTTTCCACGGAGGTACTTGAAAGCTGCTTATGTTTTGTCAATGGCCTTGACAAAGTTCTTCATCAGACCCAGCTTGATGTGTAAGGGTGGTAACAAAATCTTCCTTGATTCAACAAGTGGTGGATGCTGAACACTTTTCCTCCCAGGCTCCAATGACTCTGGGAGTGGCCAGTCTTTCCTGATGTAGTGGGAATCTCTTGCACGACTATCCCATTCGCAGAGAAAACAGCAGTACTTTGTGTATCCAGTCTGCAGACCAAGCAAGAGAGCAACAACCTTCAAATTGCCACAAAGCTGCGACTGTTGTTGGTCATAGTTTATGCAGCTCAAAAGTTGTTTCATGTTGTCATAGGTTTCCTTCATATGGACTGCATGACCAACTGGAATTGATGGCAAAACATTGCCATTATGCAGTAAAACCGCTTTAAGACTCGTCTTCAATGAATCAATGAACAGTCTCCACTCATCTGGATCGTGAACAATGTTGAGGGCTGCCATCACCCCATCGATGTTGTTGCAGGCTACAAGATCACCTTCCAGGAAGAAGAATGGGACAAGATCCTTTGACGGTCACGGAACATGGAAACCCTAACATCACCTGCCAGGAGATTCCACTGCTGTAGTCTGGAGCCCAACAGCTCTGCCAATGTCTTCATCTCCAGCCATCCTGAGTGCTTCAGAGGAAGGAGATTATCTTAAAAGAAGAAAAGAAAGAAAACTGGAATACATTAAATGGAGGGAGATCTCCTCCTGACCCTTGCAGGTGGCCCGACTGGCACCCTGAAGAACATAAGACATAAACCAAACATGAGCCCCAATAGACCTGCCCGCTGCTCTCACAAGCAACCCTGTCATACAATCATACTTATTGATTTGTCCAGCTCTCTCTCAAAGCCAATTAGGTTGTTTTCCCCCACAACTCATATTGGGAGGCTATTCCAGACCCTCACCCTTCTGATGGTTAGAAACCTTCTTTTAATTTTCAGCCTGAATTTGTTCATGGCCAGCTTTGTTCTTGGGCCAACATTATCCTTTAGCTTAAATAGCTCTTCACCCTCCCTGGTATTTACCCTCCTTAAGTATTTATAGAGAGTAATCATGTCTGAGAACAACACATCTGAGGTTGGGTACAGTAGTCTTTTGCATTGTCTGGATGTCTGTGCACACATCTCATTGCAGTAGTGGTACTGTATTTGAAGTTGGGTTCATTTGAGTTTGATCACATGATAATTCTTTAGATCACAAAATTACATAGAATGGAGAAATATTTTGTATAAAATTTCACATGGATTTGATAACAATCCTTCAGCAGGTAGATATATAAAGCGAGACATCTTGAAAAACATCTGTGGTCTCTTGGCAGAAATCTGGTAGCAGATATTTTTCCATGTGAATTTGGCATCAATAGGAAATTGAAATATGTGTTTCGCAAGTGACACTCTTGTGCACACAAAAGCTAATTTATTTGTTTTGTTGGGTGTAAAGTTACCCTGTCAGTGATACACTAAAGCCTCATTGTGTAAAGCCCTCTCATGCACAGTTGGGATGTTACTGATAGCATTCTGTTAATCATTGCAGCAAAATTAAGTCTTAATATGGGTTATTGAAACTAGATAAAAGTAATGTCATAAGAACTACTGCTACTCTGAAACCTGTCATAAGAACTGTAATCTGATAGCTTTAATCACCTCAGAAAGACACCAGGCCAAATTCATAGGTTATGTGAGTTATACATCAGTAAGTGGATATATAGGGAGTCTGAGAGTGTCATAGGGCCAGATTCTCAGTTGGTCCAAGCTCCATTGACTTCAATGAAGCCATGACAATTTACACTAGCTGAGAATCTGGCCCTTAATGCAGTTCTGCTCTGGAAATGACTGTACAAATAGTATTCTGGGCTTCCATGTTTATTATCTTTTACTAATTTCCATATCAATGTATGTCTGAACAAGTTGCTCAGACACATCATTGATGAAGCCCCCAAGAACCTAAAGTCATGACTGTGCTCATTCTTTTACTGTTTTCAGTAGTTGGGTGCATTCCTTGGCTTACAAGTAAAATCATGTTTTTTCTAACTACCAGCCCAGCGACATCAACCATGGGTGTGAAAGTCCACCTGGATTCTTTCCTTCTCATGCATCATCAATCATCATCACTAATAAAGACTCTGCAGATCAAACTACATCCTGACTTACACCTGTGCAGCCTCATTGTCTTCGAACTACGCCATCAGTGACACCTGTGCAGTCCCATTGTGCCATCAGTGAGTTTGCACAGGTGTAACTGACTCAAATGTGGTAAACAATTATGTTTGATGCACAAGAAGGGAGAGCACCCTTTTCACTTGCTGATGCCAGCAACCAGCTACCATTAATCAGCACCTTGAGAACTCTAGAGCTAATGTAACTCTGAAATTGCATTTTAATTATTAAATTGTAAGGTCATTCTTTGTGTAGCACCCAGCACAATGGGGCCTCCATCCCTGACTGGAGCCTAGGCGCTACTGCAGTGTAAATGTTAAATAGTGACTTTGATCAGGGAACAGGCATACAAGCTAGTATCTTGGATGTCTCCATCCAACCCTCCTTTCACAGTCAGGTTTCCATTAACTGATTGTTGTGTTTGCATTAGGAATCTTATTACAGTGGCTTGTTGAAGACCAAGCCAGTGAGGAAGAGAATAGTGCCTCATCTTGTGAGATTTGGGTTTCATGCACATTAGCAGCTGTTTTTCTGAAGGGTCCCACTTAACCCTATATATTTATTCACATTTGTTGTAATGAAAGCACCCATCCAGTGCTCTGGGGGGAAGCTCAATTCAACCATTTTCAAATCTTACCAAAGAAATGGCCTAGGGTGCACTGGGCACAATTCTGCAGGCTTTGAATTGCCAGAATTGTATTGTCAGCTGGCTTGTAAATCAATACTTAATCTGGACACTTAAAACTAACTGTCAAAAATAGGGCATCCTTTGATGAAGCAAAAAAGGGGTTCAGTGTGAAATTCAGGGTCGTAGACTATTCAGAGATTAAATCAGGCCCATATTCTAACTCCATGTCCCATGAATTTCCTACAGTAAAGACTGATGTAGTCAGAGTCTAGCTGGAGAACTTGTTCTTTTTTCCTTGCACTTGTTGCCTGGGCAGGTGGCGCTGAGGGAAGAGCTCCACAAATCCAATTCCAACACCTTTATTTCCCTTCCTTATCCTCTGGATCCATGTGTGGGAGGGGAGGGCATTTTCACTTTGACGGGGAGAGTTGCAGTCCTTACACAGAGAATGCTAGAAGACAACAACAATTAAGAAAATCATTTTGAATGTGCATAAAGCATGAACAGAGACAGTACTAATGCTTTATATTATGCTGGTTACAATACTTCGTTGGTTTCCTGCTTTTTCCAGTATTCTGAGTGTGCTAACTTTGGTGTTTCCTTCCATATATCACAGTGCCCAGTTTAAAAGGGGGTTAATAGTACCAGAATTTCCATTCATGACATAACAGATTGTCTCAGGGTTACAAGTGATCTATTTCTCCCCAGATAACTTCCCGCCTCGCTTTTTGCTTATTTGTTGCAAAGGACTGTCACAGGCAAATGAGCATATTCTCACATTACTTGATAATTTGCCAGGCATCGCTGAAGGTGATTTATAATTTATACATGGAAGGGATTCGCTGATCTCATTAATAATCATCCTAACAGCTAGGTAAACACACTTGCAACTCATCATTCTAAATCAGATGAACTTGAAAGGGCCAAGGAATTCACCTGCAAGGGCTTTTGGCATCCTGTGCTTTCCCAGACAACCAAAGTATGACAAAAGAATGCAAAAGCTGCCAGAATGCATTCCACCTTATAACTACTCAGAGGTGGGAGGTTTCATCTGCCCTTGCTATATTGCTCTTCCTGGCTGAAATAATCTTCAACGGGATCCGATTCCTGTTCCTTTTGATTCTAGTGGGAGTGAAATTTCAGAGATGGGAATGTGAAGCCGTTACAGGATTTCCCCTTTCTGTCCTCCCCCACCGAGCATTCTGCTGAAGCTCTGTGATATAAAAAGCTGGTGAACTGAGACCCTACAAGCTTCATCATCATAGTCATAAGAGAAGACACAGATATGTGTATCACTTCCCTTATATGCTACATTTTAATCTGAGGATCTCCACGTGCTTTACAAACATTAATTAGTTAACTAAGCCTTCCAGCACCCTTATGACATAGTTATTATGCATAGTATGGCCAATTTTCAGATAGGTAAACTGAGGTAGAGATTATGAGCCGGAATGTGGCTTGCCATTATGTGCGTGCACTGGGGAGAGAGGGTTCAATTAACCCACCTCCCCCTCCACTGTGATCAGCCTGCATTAGGAAAGGCTAGCCACAACTGTAGCTCCTGTGCTCAGGAAGTGACCTGAAACTAGTCAAGGAGAAGGCTGTAGGGTGACCAGATGTCCCTATTTTATAGGAACAGTCCCTATTTTTGGGTCTTTTTCTTAAATAGGCTCCTATTACCCCCCACCCCGTCCCGATTTTTCACACTTGCTGTCTGGTCACCCTAGAAGGCTGGGACATTCTTCTATCATACACCAGTTAGACTGGGCAGACTGTGGGGTGAAGGCTGTACTGTCCTTTCAGAATGTAACAGTTTGCTAACCCCCCATCCACATCAGGAAAGGATTATACAGGGATGTGCTTTAAAGGTATGATCTAATCCGTAATGACAAAGCCAGAAATAGAACCCAGGAATCCTGACTCCTACTTTCCTGCTCTAACCATCAGATCATACCCCATTTCAGGAAAACCTGGCTAGGGATTGTGTCAAAGCTGAAAAGCTCACATCATGAAATTGCAATACTTGCAAGATGGACAAATTGTGGAGCAGGTTTTCAATCTCCTTTCACTGATCTGACATGTATAGGACAGAATGGGAGAAGTCACATGTGGAGAAAGCCTATTAAACTGTTTGAGTCCATCCCTTGCAACTGCAGGATGTAGTCCTTTGGTGAAGAACATACCGGGTATTAAACTGATAGTGAACTTGATCTAAGCCAGCAGGCTGAGAATGACAAGTTTGTTGCTACAGATGAAAATTGCACAGAAATGTAGAAAAATAATGTGTCTGCATGAGTTTTAGGAAAAAGGGAATGAAACACAAAGCATCTGTTTCCTTACTCATTTGGATTAAACTGTGTGATGTTTGTTAATCTTTGCATCTGTAATGAGCTAGTACTGATCATACACCCCAAATATCAAAGGGTGAAGAAAACAGAAGCACCTCATCAAATGTATGATCCTCTATGAAATGTCATGGGTAATCAAGCGTGGATAGTTAATGGATCGTGATTTTCATGCCACCATTTTCACTGATGTACTACTTAGATAAGGACTGATAGTTTTTACAGGGATGCTCATGTGTGTCTTTCAGAAGTATGTCCATCTATTTGCTCTAATGTTCAAGAGGTCTGCAGTGCTGTTTATTTTGAAGAATTGTTTTCCTTATGAATTAGATTGGCTTTGTTGTGCTCAGAAAGGTGGAGCAGAGTTGTTACTTTGCATTGGACTTTGAACTTGCCTGAACTCTATCTAGGCTGTGCCAAGGTGTTGGGGACCTTCCTAAACCTGGGTGCCAAATGACTCGCTGCGGAAGCAGACTGTCTTAGGTCTCTGCAGGAGGTGTCTACAGCACAAATACACTGTAACAACTCAAAGCGATGCATGAGTACTTCCCTAGTCTTGATTTTAATCAAAATACTGCCAGTTGCTGTAGTAGGGGCCAAATACTGTCCCTTTCGTGTAGCCCTGAAAACGGCCAGAGTTCCATTCTGCAGGGAATGACAGACCCTGTAGGGGAAGCAGTACTCTGTGATGGCAAATACAATAGCAGCACTTAGCAAAGGTGGCTGTAGGCCAGAGAAATAGCAGGGATGTATTCAGTAGAGTGGAGACTGTAGGTCAAATACACAATGGTGGGAGTGATGGAAAGAAGATGCAGCAGCTGCGGATGCTACTACAGCCCATGAGCTGTGCTAGTGGCCACTATACAGCAGCTCTGCTTGTGATCTGAAATCTACCACTTGGTTGGGGTGGGAAGGGTTCCCTTACCTCTTCAGCCTTCACGTCCCCTCATAGGTCTCCCTGTGCCGCATTGACTCAGTGAAAGGCATTAGGACTTGGTCCAAGTTGTGCATAACATGTTTATGATATGGATGGACAGCTGGGTTGGATTTAAGCCTTGATCAGTAAGATGGATCTTAGTTTAAATTCTTGGCTCATGCAAATCTTAATTCTGTGTAAAGAGACTCTGGAAGGTCAAATTTGGCCCAGAATTTGGGTTTAATATTTTCCATTTTCCAAACATGTAGAAATGTTTCAATTATATATATCTACACACACACACGTATGTGTATCTACAAAGACAGATAAATATGTATATAAAAGGGCTGTCAAGCGATTAAAAAAACTGATCACAATTAATCGCGCTGTTAAATAATAATAGAATACCATTTATTTAAATGTTTTTGGATGTTTTCTACATTTTAAAATATATTGATTTCAATTACAACACAGAATACAAAGTGTATAGTGCTCACTTTATTTTTATTACAAATATTTGCACTGTAAACAACAAAGAAATTTTTCAATTCACCTAATACAAGTGCCATAGTGCAATCTCTTTATCATGAAAGTTGAACTTATAAATGTAGAATTATGTAAAAAAAAAAAAAAAAAAAAAAAAAAACCCCTGCATTCAAAAATAAAATAATGTAAAACTTCAAGCCTTCAAGTCGAACCAGTCTGGCTTCTTGTTCAGCTAGTCACTAAAGTTTGTTTACATTTGCAGGAGATAATGCTGCCCACTTGTTTACAATGTCACCTGAAAGTGAGAACAGGCATTTGCATGGAACTGTTGTAGCCTGCGTTGCAAGATATTTACATACCAGATGTGCTAAAGATGTCTCTTGATGCTTCAACTACCATTCCAGAGGACATGCGTCCATGTTGATGACAGGTTCTGCTCAATAACTATCCAAAGCAGTGCAGTCCGACACATGTCATTTTCATCATCTGAGTCAGATGCCACCAGCAGAAGGTTGATTTCCATTTTTGGTGGTTTGGGTTCTGTAGTTTCTGCATCAGAGTGTTGCTCTTTTAAGGCTTCTGAAAGCATGCTCCATATCTCATCACTCTCAGATTCTTAAACTTTGGGTCGAGTGCTGTAGCGATCTTTAGAAATTTCACATTGGTATCTTCTTTGCATTTTGTCAAATTTGCAGTGAAAGACTGCCATAACATGAAATATATGGCAGAATGCGGGTAAATCAGAACAGGAGACATACAATTCTCCCCCAAGGAATTCAGTCACAAATTTAATGAATGCATTATTTTTTTAACAAGCATCATCAACATGGAAGCATATCCTCTGGAACGATGGCCAAAGCATGAAGAAGCATATGAATCTTTAGTGCATCTGGCACGTAAATACTTTGCAATGCCATGTACAACAGTGCCATGCGAACATCTGTTCTCACCTTCAGGTGACATTGTAATTAAGAAGTGGGCAGCATTATCTCCCATAAATGTAAATAAACTTGTTTGTCTTGGTGATTGGGTGAACAAGAAGTAGGACTGAGTGGACTTGTAGGCTCTAAAGTTTTACATTGTTTTGTTTTTGAGTACAGTTATGTAACAAAAAAACCTACATTTGTACATTTCACTTTCATGATAAAGAGATTGGACTACAGTACTTGTATGAGGTGAATTGAAAAATACTATTTTTTTTGTTGTTGATCACTTTTACAGTGCAAATATTTGTAAACAAAAATAATATAAAGTGAGCACTGTACACTTTGTGTTCTGTTGTAATTGAAATTAAGATATTTGAAAATGTAGAAAAACATCCAAAAATATTTTATAAATTTCAATTGGTATTCTATTGTTTAACATTGCGATTAATCACAATTAATTTTTTAAATTGCGATTAATTTTTTTGAGTTAATCGCCTGAGTTAACTGCGATTAATCAAAAGCCCTTATATATATTAATGCCAAAGGTAAAAATAAATAAATAAACAAATGAACATGACAGTAGCATCTAGAGGTTCCCATTTGAAATCGTGATCCTATTGTGCTGAGCATTGTACACATACCTAGTAGGAGACAGCCCCTGCCACAGAGAGCTTACATTCTAAGGCCCTGGTCCTGAAAACACTTACGCATGTGCTTTGCTTTATGCACTGTTTGTAGTCTCGTTCTCATCACTGTTAGCAGCGTGTAAAATTAAGTACATGCATACATTTTTGCAGGATCGGTGCCTAAATAGACAAGACAGACAAAGGGTGAGAGGGGAAACGGGAACACGTAGGGGAAGTGACTTGCCCAAGGTGTCACAACAGACTGGTGACAAAGCCAGGCACAGACTATAGCAGGGGTTCTCAACCTTTTCCTTTCTGAGGCCCCCCTCAACATGCTAGAAAAACTCCGGGGCCCAGCGGGGGTGGGTGAGTAGGTCAGTGGCTCCAGGCAAGGTGTGGGACTTCTATTTCGGGTGGGTGGGGAGGGGGCAAGGGCTGGTAGGGCTTGGGCCAGCTCTGCACAGTGCGGTCCAAAGAGGGAGTGCAACCTCCACCCCCTGACTCACCTCATCAGGCCACTCACCTCTCTGGGGCTGTGTGCTGGTGGCTACTCCCTGAGGGCTCTGCTGGGCCCGGAGCTGCCTTTGGCTGTGTGAGCAGGCTGAGGGAAACGAGGAGTTTGGGAGGGGGGTGGAGTTGCCCCCAGCATTACCCACTCTGGGTAAGGTACTGCAGTTTTGTGGAGCAACACCCTTGTGCCCCCCAACTCTGCCCATGGGCTCAAGCCCCACCAATCCTGGCTTCAGGGAGATGGGGCAGAGCTCGGGGTTTCAGCCTCTCAGTGCTCCCAGCTGCAGGGCGGGTCTGGAGGCTTCAGTCCCACACTGCTCCCGGCTTCAGCCCCATGAGGGGAGGGGGTGCCAGGGCTCAGGGTTTCAGCCTCGTGCCACTCTCCGCTTCCACCGACCCCCAGTTGAGAGCCACTGGGCTATAGGACTCCTGCTTTCCAGTCCAGTGCTCAATCCACTGCATCATGCTACCCCTGTTGACCGATCGTTTAAAATCATACATTAGCAGAAGAAACAGTGTCCTTTTTTTAAACAGTCAGTTTGCCGCTTTCCTTCCGAGGCAGCTTTGCAGTGCACTGTGAGGCTCTGACTTTGGCCTCGGATCTGCTAGTCTTTGTAAAGAGGACTGTAATTTTCTCTGTTTGTACAGCACCTATCACAATTGGTCCCCAACCTAAACCTAGTGGGCCTCAAGACACTATTGCCATATGAGTGTTAAATTATAATAATGGTGTAGACCCTTGAACCTATGTGGAGTTCTGCTGTAGTCAGTGGGATTCTGCCTGGCGATAGAGGATCTGGGGTCAGGATCAAGGCCATAATTATTAAAAAGAATAGGCCATTAAATTTTAAGAGTCATATGATTTCAAACAATTTCGGACTTCTTACTACTTCATATGAATTATTGGTGCACTTAAAAATAATTATTCATACTAATATGTATTGGACACTCTTCTGCTATTTTACATATCATATTAGGAACCTTTTTTTTTTTTTTTTTTTTTTTTTGAGACATCTGGTTCATGACAGCTAATGCTTGTGTCAGTAGCAAGTGGACCTTTTAAATAATACTGTCAGGGCTAAGTGTTAGGCCTTCCCGTTTCAAACTGCTCAAGCTGCTACTGTGCTTTATCGCAGACTTCATCTAACTTTGGAAATTTAATTGCCTTTTTACAGAGCTGTTAAGATTTAAGAAATGAGAGATAATCCCAGGCTGACTGGCTAGTGCTTTGAGATATAGATCTCCATTCCCATCAGTGCTTTTTCACTGATTGGAGAGGGAAGCTTGTAAGCAGGTCTCCTGACAAAAGGATTAGAGCTTGTTAAAGTGGACATTCAGCCAATTAATCAGCTTTCACCAGAGTATATTGTAAAAATTTAGCTAGTGGTTTGTCCTGTAAATCTTCGCATCTTCTGCTCGTAAAATAAAAATGGCATTAATTTATGTTTAAGAACAAAATAAAAAAGTGTGTTGTATACAGCCTTAGCTGTTGATTATGGTTGTTTTTAAACAACAAACAAACCACTTTGCATCATGGGGCTTCTTTTTCCAATCCTTTTCAAAGGAAACTATCAACTTGTTGTTGTGTTTTTTTTTTAAATTGACTAGTTATTTGAAACTGACTCTGGAATCTCAATAGCTCCTGAATCCTAGAAAAAGGCTACTAAACTTCCACAGTCAGATGAAGTCTGTGACAGAGCACAGGAGCAGCTTGAACAGTTAGAAATTAGAAGATCTAACACTTAGCCCTGACAGTAATGGTTTAAAGGCCTTGTTGCTACTGACACAAACGTTAGCTGGTATTTAATTTAGGTCTGCATTAAAAAATGACTACACTGCTCATTTCAAACAGTTCAATTTTCTGATAGGGCACCCTTTAGACGTGGCCTGCATTTATTATTTAAATATTTTTTAACAAAAAAATAATTTCTGAGAGCTTTTCTTCACTTTTAGCCCCCAATTCAGCAATCCATCCCTATTCAGCAAACGCTTCCCGACATGCCTGAAGTTAAACAGATGCTTAAATGCTTTGTGAATTGGGGCCTACTGATATTTATAAGGGAGGGAGCAGCCATATGACACATGCTGAGGTGCACAAGTCCTTTTCCTTCATCTTTCTGTCTGTTCAGTGCCTGCCCTCTTTCTCTTCAGTTCACCTTTGCGGTTGCTCATAGTGTAGACCTAGCTTTGTAGTGCTGGGGTAAGAGAATAAAGCTGGTTAGAATTTTTTTTTCCACTATGGAAAATTTTGACTTTTCATCAAATAATCTAAAATTTTCTGAAGAAAAAATAAAAAAATGTTGAGGAAAGCAGGAACTTTTCAGGAGAAATTTTGTTTCGTCAAAAACCCAGTTTTTTTTATTGAAAATACAGTTGTGCTGGAAAATTTTCTATCAGTGATAATAGAGTGCCTAGAAGCAGCTCCTGAAAGTGTTGATCATGCCAGTGTCTGAGACAGGAAGTACAAATGATCATCAACAAAACAGTGAAACTGCCTCAGAGGTGAAAGTAAGCTGGTACGGCGTACCGGCAAGAGCTGGTGTACCGTACCAGGGCGGATCTGCTTCCCCTGGCGGCAATTTAAAGGGTGTGGGGCTCCCAGCAGCGGCTGGAGCCCGGGGCCCTTTAAATTGCCCCCAGAGTTCTGCTGTGGGAGCTCTGGGGAAGTGGCAGCGAAGCTTGGGTGGTGATTTAAAGGGCCCAGGGTGCCTGCCGCAGTTACCGCCCCTGGCCTTTTAAATCGTCCCCAGAGCCCTGGGGTAGCGGCCGCGGGTCTCCAGTGGCTATTTAAAGGATCCGGGGCTGTGGCAGCTGCTACAGCCCCGGCCCTTAAAATAGCCACCGGAGACCTGCTGCCGCTACCCTAGGGCTCCAGCAGGCTCTGGGGACGATTTAAAGGGCCCGGGGCAATAGCGGCTACTGGAGCCCCGGATCCTTTAAATAGCTGCCGGAGCCCCGCCGCCACTACCCCAGGGCTCCAGGGATTATATAAAGGGTCCAGGGCTCTGGTAGCCGCTACCGCCCCGGGCCTTTTAAATCGTTCCTGGAGCCTGCCAGAGCCCTGGGGTAGCGGCGGCGGGGCTCAAGTGGTGATTTAAAGGCCCAGGGGCTTCCGGCTGCTGCTACTGTAGCGGAGCCCCGGACCCATTAAAGCTCCACCAGAGGCTGGGGCCCCCTCTGATCACGGCCGGCTTTAGGCCGATTCAGCCGATTCCGCTGAATCGGCCCCGCGCCTAAGAGGGCCCCGCAGCTGTCCACCCCACCCCCAGGTCACTTCCCCCTCCTCCCCTCCCCTGAACGCTCCGCCCCTGCTCCTCCCCCTCCCCTGCTTCCCGCGAATCAGATGTTTGCAGGAAGTCTGAAAACAAGCAGGGGCAGGCGGCAGCAGGTAAACTGGGGCAGGGGCGGGCGCGAGGAGGGAACCGGGGAGGCGCGGCCCAGTCCGGCTCCGGCCGAGCATCACGGCCCCAGTGGCTCTGGCTCCGGCTCGGCTCGGGCCCCGGTTCCGGCCGAGCACGTCGGCACGGCCCTGGCGTGAGTGGCTCCGGGCCGGGTCGGCTCGGGCCACGGGGCGCCGGCCACAGTTCCGGCCCTGCAGCTCCGGCCCCGGACGAGCCCCCCAGGCCCGAGCGGCTCCAGGCCGGGTCAGCTCTGGCCACGGGGCACCGGCCCCGGTTCTGGCCAAGCACGCCGGCCCGGCCCCGGCCCCGCAGCTCCAGCCTGGGCCCGGCCCCGGCCGAGCACCCCTGGCCCGAGTGGCTCCGGGACGGGTCGGCTTTGGCCATGGGGCGCTGACCCCGCGGCTCTGGCCCGGCCCTGGGGCCGGCCGAGCACTCCAGGCCCTGGCCCGAGCAGCTCCGGCCCGGCTCGGGCCACAGGGTGCCGGCCCCGGCCGAGCACACCAGCCGAGCACCCCTGAACCCGGCCCCAGTGGCTCCGGCCCGGACCCAAGCCCCTCGACCCCGGCTGGAGCGCAGCCTGATTCCTGGGGGCGGGGCTTGCTGCCGGCAAGCCCCACGCCAAGCCCCACTTTAAATCCTGATTTAAAGTGCCCAGGGATTTAAAGGCCCTGCCTCTTCTGGTAGAGGCCACACCTCTTCTGGTTGAGGCCCCGCCCCTCCTAAAGACTCCGGAGTACCAGCAAGTCCTTTAAGTTACTTTCATTCCTGAACTGCCTATATATAAACAGTGCCGTCAAGACGCACAAAATAAATAATGGAAAGAGAGAGAGAGAGTCTTTCCCCAAAACTTCTCCCTTTTTTAGTAATGTTAGGTGTTACTCCTGGCTACAGTACGTACAACATTTTCATAGAGAAGTGAGATTTCGAGGTGATGGCAACCCTTGCAATTATTTCCTAGTTTTGTTCAGCAGTTATGATACACTATTTGGTGAACTATGAGCTTCAGAATAGCTCTTTGCATGCTTTTTAGTAGTAACATTTTCCATTTAGGGCCTGATCCTAGACCTGTTGAAGTCTTTGGGAGTTCTTCCAATCATTTCAAAGGGACTATGATGCAGTCAGTGTCAATTTCTCAGGCCTGTCTTCTCTTGGTAGCAGATACCAGGTAAGTCCAGATATATCAGTTTTGACTCAAAACAAGCATAGGGATTTACTGGGGAAAAAACAAATACTCAAGAAATGCTGGAAAGGGGGATGCAGTTTTAAAAATGAACTGTTGGCTGAGTTATCAGACTAATTTTGGTTTTGCTTTTGTATTGTTTTTTTTAAAGGTTAAAAATTAATAATAATCAGAATAGGTTACTTTAGCGCATTCAACATGTGGGGACAGTTTCTTCCTCTGATTAGTACTCATCAAATCAGACTGTTTGTGGGAGAAGGGCTGCTCAATGTGAGTGATGTTGGCTGATTGAAGTCCTAACACAAGGAGTGGCTTCTTTTGAAATGTGATGATGCCATACAATCACCCTGTGCTAGAGATGCCATGATCCTGAATTTACAGAACACAGTTTCCAAGCGTGGCCCAGATCCCCCTAACTGGGTGCTGAATATGGTCTGAAATCAATATGTCTTGAAAATTGGATCTGAAGATGATAAAAGGGCAAATAAGTCCTTCATGTGCGGGATTAACATACCATTCTAATTTTAGTATCGTCTGTCTGACTGCTTCAGTTTGTGTTTGTAGTGTTTTTTCAAACAGATTTCCATATCCCCTCTCCTGTTATGCTTATGCACTGGATTGGGCTAACAGCGGCACAATATTTTTCACAATTTGGTAAAGTTGATGTTCTTGTATGTTAAAGATAATACAACAGCAAAGGAAGATGAACAATACAAGATGGTATAACTAATGCACAGTAGGTAACTGTAGTGCCCAGGATAATATCTTCCCAGAAAGCAAACGGCAGACCACAGTAGCGGTCAGCATTGGTGTCACATCTCAATCCAAGGAAACACTTTGGATTGTCAGGGTTACTTATTTCCACCCACTGATTAGCATTTTTGCCACCTCGCTCACCCCCTAGTGTCCGCTGGCCAAATTAGCTAATTGAGGATTTTGGACCTGTGGGATTGTAAAGAGATCTTGCCACCTGTGAAATAGTCAGCTCTGGGTGGGTGGTGTGGGGTGTGCCAGTGCCGAGTTGAACACCAATCCCTGGTAACATGTCAGGTATACCACCAAGACTCTAGCAGCTGGTGGGTCCCAGATACCACTCCAGCAATCTGCAGCCACCTAGCTTCTCCTAGGGTAACCCCAGACATCCTGTGCCTGTGAACTACTTCTCACCAGCCCTCTTTCTGTCTGCCACTGACTCTTCCCTTGCTGGCAGAAAGAGCAGCAGCAGATTCACCCTTAACAGAGTCATCTTTTATTGACAGCTGATTCATTGTATTACAACAACCCACGTCTAGTAGGTAGGTGGAGCTGGCGCACACAGTCAGGACCGGCTCTAGGCACCAGCAAAACAAGCTGGTGCTTGGGGCGGCACATTTTTAGGGGCGGCATGGCCGGCGCCAGAATGCCGCCCCTAAAAATGTGTCCTGGCCGCCCTAGCTCACCTCCGCTGCTGCTGCCACGGCGCGTGAAACAGCTGATTTGCGCACCGCTACTCGCCCTCCCTCCCTCTCTCCTAGGCTTGAGAGCCTGGGGGGAGGAGGCAGGGCTGGGGATTTGGGGAAGGGGCGGAGTTGAGGTGGGGCCAGGAGTGGGGTAATTAAAGAACGGGGGCGGGGGGGCGGCCAAAATTGTTTTTGCTTTGGGCGGCAAAAATCCTAGAGCCGGCCCTGCACACAGTGGACGACTGCTTCCCAGATTCTTCATTATTAAATTTCCTTTCTAAACTTTTTAAACTTGTGGTTAATTTAGCAAAACTTAAAAAAAGTGCCATGAAAATTGGCAGTCCCAGGGCTTGTCTACATGGGGAGGTTAGTGCGCAGTGAGCTAAAATGTGAATGTAAAAGTGCACTAGCTACTCTGCACTTACTCCCTGTGTAGACACTCTACTGCACACTGAGCACCCTTAGGTGGTACAGCTCAGTGGACTTCCAAAGTAGATTCAGCTAATGTGCACAGAGGCATGCTTAGTGTGCAGCTAAAGAGTCCACTTGGGGAGTGAGTGAAGAATAGCTAGCTGCTGCATGCACCAGCTACTGTGGGCTTTTTTCCCATATAGACAAGTCCCTGGAAAAATCTAGCTGGGTAAGGTTTGATGCATGTGGTGGGCTAGGCAAATTTGGCCTGCACAGATTCAGTTTAGGCAAGAGCTGGCAACTGACTACCCCTTGATGGTTTACTTCTGTACATCTTACACCTGCAGGAGGAATTCTGATAACCCTTCTCCCAGTGACTCCCTCACACCAACCACTGCCAGGTCTTTCCTTCCCGTTGCTGACCCACTGGCCTAACCACTTCATCTGCCATTTCTAGAGGTTGAGTGTGGCCTTCCATCAGGCTCCCTTCCCCCAAATCCAAAAGTCCTGGTGAGGGGCAGAAGAGAGAGGAAAGAGGGCTGGAAGCTGCCAGACCAGTCCCCAATACATACAGGGAAGTGGAAGAAGAAACAACTCTCACTCTGTGGCCAGAAAAAAAACCTGATCTGAGAACATAGGCAGATAGCTTCTCCCCTAAATCCCTAGTGTTATAGTTAGAGAAATCTCAGGATTTCCTTAGCAACCAATCAAGTACCAGATTTATGGGGCTTCACTTTGCTCCAGCTGCACTGGGATACTTTCTTTCCCAACTGTCAGTTTAACTGGAGGAGAGGAATGCTGTGCTCCTACTGCTCTGTGACAGGATCTGACCACTTTCTGGGACCCTCCTCCTACTCATCTCCCAATAGAAGGTCTATATTTGGAAAAGGACAATGACCTTAGCTGGTGACCCCCAGAGGTACAAGATGAAGGGAACAACAACTGGCACCCCTGAATTTCCTAGGGGAAATGGGCAACTGAAGAGCAAAGTTGGGGAAGTGCTCAAGCTACTGTACACCAGGCCCCTCAGCCTTGAAGACAAGAATGATAGGGTGGGGAAGCCAGGGAAGACCAGACTGAGACCTGGTGGGATGTACAAATAGTGTCAATCCAGATCAGCTGAACTTCTTGGACTCAGTCTGATGATCATAGTTCCATGTGCACCCTTAGTTCCCCTGAGTTTTACTTCCAGGTTATCTTCAAGCCCTTCCTAGAAATCTACCCAATTTAAAAACAAGAATACCAAAACCAACTAACAAATCTACACCACCCTTCCAATGTGCTCTTGTTGGTGCTTGTATTTCTTTATCCATATTTAAATTTATTCAGTTAAAAATTATCCTTGGTGACTACAAATGATTTGTTTTTTTTCTCATCAGTGATGTGAGTTAAAGATATGGAACTGATTGTAATTTGTAGAAAATATGAAGTCATTAGCAGTAGGAGACAAAGATCTGACAGCGCTAACATCAAAGGAAGCTGGCTTTATTTGGAAGCAGCATTGGGTTCATCACATTGAATTCTACAACTTGACTTTTAAGATGGCTTGAGAGAAGGTTAACAACTTTTTTTTTTGTTCTTCTGGCTTTTGAGGATCTTTATCAGCCTCAAAGGCATTACAGTGAGTAACTAGTTTGGACCAGAAGAACGACTTAATTTTACAAGAAGCTCATTAACTCATTCTATTTGAAATCTTCTTATTTCACCCAAAACCCAATTATGCTTGGGCTGGCAGTGATCGGGACAGGCATTGTCTCACAGATAATGTGGGGGAAGGGGCATAGGGAGTCCTATGGTATTCATGTTGGAGAGACAAGGGTGACTCCCTTTCTTTGACTTTTAGGTCAAAAGAACTAGTCCCTGGGACAGCTTGACAATTAGAAAATCCTGATGAGCATTTAGAACTAAAACAGCTGTACAATCACTGAGGGGTTCATGGCGCGGGGCAGAAAGCTCATCAAAAGAGACTATTCAAACAATTGAGTTCTATAATTAACACACAAAAATCTGTTCAGAAATGGTAATAACAGTAAAAGAGAGCTAAGAAGAAGCTGCCTACTCATGTGGCAGATGTGGTTTTGTTAAAATTTGAGAAAGAAAATCCATCCATTTAAAGAGAGAAAAGAACATTAGAAGGAAAAATGAAAACTTTTTATTCCCCGGTGTGCAGTTAGAATACAAACTGGAAATATTTCCAGAGTAGCAGGCGTGGTTGAAAAGGGAACCAGTCATCAATAAACTGAAATGGGTTCTAAGAGGATGGTATCATTTTTTTAATCATTTTAAAAACAATTCCTTTTCCCATTCTTATTTAGAACTAATTTACTGGAAGCTTGAAGCTGAGATCTGCTTCCTTCAAGAATTTACTTTTTCCTTTGTTGCACACATTGGTGTGTTACTGTAGGGTTATTCATGAAAGCTGGGCTGCTGCTGCTTTAAGAACAGTGCTTGCTTTGGGATTTCTTTTAATCACATCCAGAGCATTTTGTGGACTTTAGAAACTAAGGTCTACGCTTAACGGCAGAAAGGGATCTAGGGGTTATAATGGACCACAAGCTAAATATGAGTCAACAGTGTGATGCTGTTGCAAAAAAAGCAAACATGATTCTGGGATGTATTAACAGGTGTGTTGTGAGCAAGACACGAGAAGTCATTCTTCTGCTCTACTCTGCTCTGGTTAGGCCTCAGCTGGAGTATTGTGTCCAGTTCTGGGCACCGCATTTCAAGAAAGATGTGGAGAAATTGGAGAGGGTCCAGAGAAGAGCAACAAGAATGATTAAAGGTCTTGAGAACATGACCTATGAAGGAAGGCTGAAAGAAATGGGTTTGTTTAGTTTGGAATAGAGAAGACTGAGAGGGGACATGATAGCAGTTTTCAGGTATCTAAAAAGGTGTCATAAGGAGGAGGGAGAAAACTTGTTCATCTTAGCCTCTAAGGATAGAACAAGAAGCAATGGGCTTAAACTGCAGCAAGGGAGGTTTAGGTTGGACATTA
>NC_048306.1:66224837-66378191 GCF_013100865.1 Trachemys scripta elegans | reverse complement strand
GCACCGCGCCCCCTGCTCCCCGCCCGGCCCCGCGCCCAGCCCGGCCCGGCACTGCGACCCCGGCCCAGCCCCGCACCAGCCCCGGCCAAGCCCTCCCTCCCTCCCGATTTTCCCGGACATGCCCGGCTTTTGGGGATTTCCCCCCGGACGGGGATTTGAGCCCCCAAAAGCCGGACATGTCCAGGAAAATCCGAACGTATGGTAACCCTAATGCAGGCTCGGGAGCCATACTTGTATTTAGCCTGCATTTGGAGCCCTAATCCTGTAACCATGCTTTATAGAGTCACAGTTCAACATTCTAGGGTTTATATGCCCGTAATGTCCTCATTACAAGCCTCTATACCATTAACTTTCTTTACTGCTGCTGCACATTGGACTAAGAATTTAAAATTTATGTGCCAGACCTTCTCATTGACTAAGTGGAGTTGTGCCAACAAAGAATTTGACCCTTCATCTTCCCATCTACCTTCTCCTCTTTATTAGCTTCAAAATCCAAAGCTGTGGTTTGCCCCATTTTACCCCATTAAAAATATGCTTCTGCAGTTGGAGTGAGTTAGCTGGTAGCTCCTTAAGTCTTTTCCTCCAGCTTCTGTATCCCCCCTCAAATCATCTGGCTGCTAGGGCAGCTCCCATATAGAGAGGGCTATGGGTGTAAGCAGCAGCCCGCCAACCCAAACAACTCTCATTTTCTCGGTTTCAATGCCACTGAAGTCTGCCACAAAGAAGTCTAGCCCCATGGAGACTCCCTTATCCACACCCAAAGTAGTAGTTAGCCTTCTAGTAGTTAAAGTCAGGGAGGGAGGGTCACCAGGGCAGTAAATAAACCAAGAAAGAGCCAAAAGGAATATAAATAGAGTTGTCTTAAATTGCCCAGATTAAAATATTTTTGTAGTTATTTTGAATTTCAGTGAAAAAACTGGGATGAATTTTTTCATACTTTTTTTTGCCAAAAATTAATCTAATTTTCCACCATCTGTAGAGCAGTTAAAATTTTTTCAAAATTTTGATGAAATATTAAATTCAAATTTCAACAAGGAAAAAAAAGGTGTAAATTTGGGGTGAAAATGTTTGCATTTTTCCCCAGCTTGAAATATAACTAATATATAAATAAACTGATGCTTAATTTTTTAGTTTTTAATTATTTTTCTTCCAAACCTATCAAAAGTGTCACTCCATATTTTGGGCTTTAATTTACATGCAATAACTTCAACTTATTTTGTTGTAGCATTGACCTCCTCCTCTTCCGCCCCCCTCCCGCCAAAAAAAAAAAAAGCGTGGGGAGAATCAGCTAGGAGAACTATTTTGTTTTTGTTGTTTTGTTTATTTTTCAACTTTACTTAATTTTGAAAGGGCTGAATGAAAAGGCCTCAGATTTTGCAATAGAAAATTCACACTTCGTCTGAAAACAAGCAAAGCAACCTTCAGTCTGCACATAAATTGTTTCAGGAAGTCATGAGCTTCTGAAAACGGGTTTATAATGGGAGGCTGGGATTTTCAAAACAGCCTAAGGGAGTTATACACCCAAATCCCTTTGATGCTCAGTGAGACCTGGACTCCTACTTTTCTTAAACTCCTATTTTTGCAACTGTAACTGTACTTTAGTGGATATCCCTCGTGAAAACTATAAGAATGGCAGGCTAAATTTTTTGCTTGCTAAGGTTGACAGTGTTCTGCTGAGTGTCATGAAAAGATAAATAAAATAGATTTGCTTAAAAGCAGGATTTGTGCAGCTGTTAGTCCAAGGTTTTGTTTTAGGCTCATCTTACTTATTTTTTTTTTCCCCACAGAAAAAATACAGGTATCACAATTTTGTTTTTTCACACTGAAAATATTTCTGTTTAAGAATTTCCTTGGACATCTTAAGGATAATTCTGTTTTAAAAAATAACTTTGGTATGTTAGTGGGTGATCTGAATGGAAGAAAAGATTTCTCTCTCTTTCTCTCTCTCTCTCCCTTTTTTTTAAACTAATAGAAAGAACTAATTGAGGGAAAGCTAAAGGAATTGAATTCAAGATTTGTATTGCACATGTAAACTAATCTTTGTACAATGACATCTTTCGAAAGCTGTGTAAGAATACCATTCATGCCCTGTCCTATCTAGCAAATCCTCCCCAGAAAAGAAGCAAAATGAAGGATTGTCATGAGCAAGCAAGAAAGACTTTCAAGGAAGGGGTTCTATTCACACTTGTTGTTTGTCTACTAATTCATTAACATTTAAAAATACTGTATAATATCCTACTTTTTTAAAAAAAGTCCAGTACCAGTCATAGTAGGTGTGTCAGCTGTACTTCAGGGAAAGAATACCCTTGACAGGGTTAGGATCAAGTTTTTAAGTGAAAATACAATAGAACTCCAAGGAGCAAAGAATTGTTGAATAAATGCAACGTATTCTCAAGTATTCTTATGTGCCAAGTGTTGAAATGTAGTGCATCTGTGAACATGCTGAAGTGAAGAAAACCATTGGTTCAGTAGTCGGTGATTTTGTATAGCCGAAGCAAAATGGCTCTGTGCTTCAGAAGCTGCCACTGCATTTAGAGAGAGCTTTCTGCAGGTCCTGAAATATTAATGACCAAGGTTTAACATAGTAGAAAACAAAAGATTATGTTGTGTTAAGAAAAAGGGGGAAATTCCTGTGAATTGTAGAATTTGAAACCCCACTCCCATGCCTACTGCATCACCTCAATCCCTTCCTAGCCCCACAGTCTGAAAAGAGGGTATAACGTGGGGATTGTCCCCTAGAATTGTCGTATCTTCCTGTTTTTGTGATAAAATGTTAAAACCACAGCAGAATTTTTGTCCCCTATGTGGGGCTGGTTATTCTGTGCTTCGTTTACCATGAATATTGGTATTAAGAAAAAATCAAGTGATAGTCATTCATTGTATAATTTCTGTGAGCCATTAATACAATTAAGCTAGATGCTTGATTTTTTTTAAAACAGAAATGGAGTTTGCAGTATAAGTGGGATTAGTTAGGTCTCAGGTTGTATTTTTTTCATCTCCCTTTCTTTTTTACATTGCAAAAAAGTGCTCTCTGTCTGCATCTATGTATTTGTCATTTTCAGGATTAGGGCATCATTGTGATCTGACTTATGCTAATTACAAACCAGGTGTACCACCATTTTCAATAGAGTTACTACCAATTTACACCGGTGTAACTCAACTCAGAGTCTGTCACTTACATATCAGTGGTTTTAAACCAAATGCATCAAGGCTGCTAGCAGCATTTGAGCTCATTCGTCAAACATTGCAACTCTGATGTAAAAAAATATTAAGGTAGTTTTCCCTTCTTTTGGCTGCCCATACTACAAGCAGAATAACCCATTTTACACAAGTTGTCTTTGTTTACTGTGACTGACTGAGTGACAGCCTGTACCCAGTGGGTTTCTATTTGTGTTCAGGGACTAATTGTATTTGATGTGGAGAGGTTGGGCTTGACCCCAGAGCTTCTTCCTGCCAAAGCAGCGGTTTCTGATTTTAATCGAAACCCCAAGGCCATTTGAAGTGTAGCCAAAAAGCACCTTGCAAGCTGAACCTTATCTAATTATGTGATGTGTATAAACTCTGGAAGCATAAATCTTAGTCATTGGAGCAACATGTTATTATAAGATTCACTGGTCCAGTGACAGCCAAAGTGAGCGAGGCCAAGATCGATCTCGCAGTGCTTTTATTGACAGGGCTCCACACATCATGAAGTTTAGACTCGTTAAGGAAATTCCGTCAGTGGCTTTGGTTAGGAAGAGTGAAGTAACACGCTCCTTTACAAATGTGTTGCTAAAATCCCCGTTTAGGGTGTGTATCATAAAAATAAAAGAATAAATGAAAAACAACAATAAGTGGATGAGTGCAGAGAGGAAGAACTCTAAAGATATTCTAGGTGCTAAATGAAGAGCCTTGAGAGTGAGTCATGTTGTAAATATGGGGAATAACCCTCCCTCTTACACTCTCTGTTCTTATAAAAAAACGCCTGGATGTTTGCTCTGGCCTCTGAAGGGTTGAAAGCCAGTGGTGTTGGCTGCCTTCTCTCTTTTGCCAAGGCACAGATTTCTAGGATGACATACCTGGGGGCCCCCACTAAAACTTGCTATTAACAACAGTAATGAGTTTTTTCCAAGTGATGTAAAAGTAGCCATCCGTGTAAGCGTCGCCTTTATGAAGATGATGTCACTGCAAGTTTGCCAAGTGCACATGGGGATTCAGTGCCAGCAGTGCAGCTATTGGATACCCTAGCTTCGAGGAGGGAAGAACATGCTTATTTCCTCCCTTGGGGAGAAAGAGACAAATTAATCCTGCCTTGCCAGAGGGAGACATGCCATTTCCGGGCATGTTAGACTCAGAGCCTCCCTGCCAATCACAGTGGGTGCCTGTTCCACTCCATCTCCAAAATTGGCACTGTCAGACTATCAGCTGCCATTCCTTAAGTGGTCATAGAATTAAACACTTGTGCCCTGTTACTGCACTGTATGAGTGTGTGCACGCAGGTGGGAATGGGGAGTGACATGCAAGACCATGTGTAACACAAAGATGGAGCAGGTTTTCCAGCAAAGTTGGTAGGGAAATGTGCTTATAGGTGCTGTTGAAATATCACCAGACCAGCTTCTTAAAGGGCCCTTGTTTGAATTAGAAATTGTATCCCTCAGTGTAGGGCTAGCAACTAAGAGCTTGTTGGCTTGTTAACTTCTTACCTGGGACTACGTGGGCATGGTTTGTTCTTCTTCGAAAATGTCTCCATCCTAGATTTTGAGTAAAGGAAACAGCATTTTATTATCACATTCTGGGCAAATAACACTCTCCATTCCCTTTTCTCCTTCTAGCTTGCAAAATAGGATACTACAAGGCTCTCTCCACAGATGTTTCCTGTGCCAAATGCCCATCCCACAGCTACTCCATCTGGGAAGGCTCTACCTCCTGCACCTGTGATCGGGGCTTTTTCCGAGCCGAAAATGATGCTGCCTCCATGCCCTGCACTCGTAAGTCAGACTCTCTTATTTATTTGTTCTTTCTGCCTCAATAATTTGAAAAACGTTCCCTTGAGATGTACATCACACTTTGAGAAGTGTGCGGCAGCAGAATTCAGTAACCATTCCTCTTCAGCCAAGTAAACGCAATGTATCGAAAGCAGGTCTCTTCCCAACATAAAACATAACATGAAATTTATAATTAAATGAGAGATGAAATCATTGCTGTAAAAATAAATAGCTCAGTAATAATCAGAGGTTTGACCTCATGCTCCATTATTATCAGTGCTGGAAACAGGAATAGAACCTGTATCCTGAGTCCCAGTCCAGTGCACTATCCTCTGAACTACACAGCCTCTTCTCTTTTAAAACCTTAATGTATGTAGAAATTGTGATACATTTGCTCACAGTTACAAGGATGAATGTAAATATTTGGATATTTAGTAAGACTGTCAGTGTTGAGTTGACTAGTTTAAAATTTACAGCATAACTCCTTAATGATGGCAGTAGCAGTCTTAAACACCAAGATGCTTGGTTTGTTGTGCCCCTGATACATACATGGTTTATAAGTGCATATGTGCAAATCTGTATCAATCAAATCTGTGCAATATCTGTAAATCCTCCAGTCGCTCCAACTTGTGGGGAAACAAGAGATTACATTTTAATTCCACAAGGATGTTTTCATCAGCGAGAGCATGCCTACGGGGGTAAGGACAACCAGCATATCAATCTGGGTATGTTTTAGTGGGTCATGCTGTTTAAGAAGTGAGACTTAAACCTTCCCTCAGCCTAATATTTTGAATGAATATAGTATTCTGAGTTAATAAACATGAAGGCTATATTTTGCTGGGGTGTATTCATGTACGGCTCCCATTGAAGTCTACAGCAGTGGCTCTCAAACTTTTTTACTGGTGACCCCTTTCACACAGCAAGCCTTTGATTTGAGTGTGACCTCCCCTTATAAATTAAAAACACCTTTTAATATATTTAACACCATTATAAATGCTGGAGGCAAAGCGGGGTTTGGGGTGGAGGTTGACAGCTCGCAACCCCCTGAGTGGTCCCAACCCCCAGTTTGAGAACCCCTGCTCTATAGGATGTGGTTGTGTCTGTGTGAGAGAGCGAGAGATTTTTTCTTTTGTTCGTTTTTATTGTAATCCAAATTTCTTATGAGGAGAAGGGTCACATTTTATAGTGTCAAGTATCAGGGGGTAGCCGTGTTAGTCTGTATCCACAAAAACAACAAGGAGTTCAGTGACACCTTAAAGAATAACAGATTTATTTGGGCATAAGCTTTCGTGGGTAGATGATGCATCTGAAGGGTTTTCTTGGGTTTTTTACCCACGAAAGCTTATGCCCAAATAAATCTGTTAGTCTTTAAGGTGCCATTGGATATTTTATAGTGTCCCTTTTAATCTTCATTTCTCCCCTTCATTTTTTGTCCATCACTGTTACAGCATCCTCCCTAAATTCCAGGCCTTCCCTTCCAATAATCGCACCCCTAAGCACCATTATTACAGCAGCTAAAGATTCCAATGAAAACCTGGCCTTAGTGAGAGAAGTCCTGACCAAAAATGAAACTATCAAACGAAGGTTTGAGGTAAGGAGACACAGCATGTGCAAGTGACCAAAGTGCAAAGAGAGGGTTCTAATGGATAGTGAGTCCAGGAAATGGTTTTTGTGGAAGAATAACATGTATGTTTACAAGTACAGTTCTTTCTTGTGAAGCATGTTCCTGCAGATGATCAGTTTGGGCTAGGATCCATGTTTGCTAAGTTTAATCGCTGTGAGTGAGTTTCTGACTAGCTTGTGTGTGTAGTGGGGTTGAGGCTGGTGCAATACTCGGTCACAACTGCAGTCGTTGTTCTCGGGATTACCCCCAGGGTTATAGCATAACCCAAAAAGTTGGAGACGAAGATTTGGGGACACAGCCCTGTCCCCACTCCTCACTTCTGCAAATGAGAATACTGGGCACACAGAAACAAGGAGGCTGCACAGAACCAAATGCACTGGAGCATTAGAGGAAGAATGATGGTCCAGGTCTGAGCTCTGCCTGGAACAGTGTGGATTTACACTGCGCCCACTGTAGCCCAGTGCTATGATTTGAGCCTGTATATATTACAGGAAAGAGTGTGCATGCGTGCGCTTGCATGTGGTCTGTAAGAAATGTGAAATGGATTTGTTTTGTTGGATTGCTAAAAAAGGTTAAAGGGTTTATTTTTATGTGACCCAACGTGAAGGAGAACAACGAGGTTATTTCTGTGTTTGTTTATGATTTGATTGAGAGGGCAGTCACATCGGGCAGGCTGCTCACTCTCCAGCACACCCCTCCTCTGAAGTTTTTGGCTTAGCTACATTCTAATGTTGTTTATGACTGTGTATGCTTATGACATATACAACAGAAAAGGCTCTGATCGTGAAGTGTATCCCTGTGTGAGCATGATAATGCATCGTCTCACAGCAAGATGGGTTTTGCAAGAGGACACCTGCCCCACCTCTCCTTCTGAAACCAACTCCACGTAGCCATTGGCCAACTCTTTCTGGGCAAGTGACGGAAGCCATTTAGGGAGCCTGTATGTAAGTAACTCCTCCAGAAGAACCCCCCGAGTTGGTCTGCCTTTCCTGACAAGATGTGGAGACGGAGAAGAACATAAACATCAGAAGTTTTTTTTTAAACTGATTTCAGACACTAATCAGTTCTTACCAGTTGGTTAAACCAGGTGACAAAGCCAATTCCCTTGTGCTGACAGCCATAATAATCAGGCACCTTCTTTGTTCATTATGCTCTCTTTAACCCTGGTATTCTCATTCAGCCCTGCATTTAGTAATCGCTCAGTGTGACGGCACACTAATGAAGAAATAAAACACAGTATCTGAGATCCATTCTTCTAACAAAAAGATAGACTATGCTCCAATGGCTTGTAAAATCAGGTTTCTGTTCACTTGGAGAACTATTAGACCAGGTGAACAAAAGTAGTGTTGGGTAATTTGGAGGGAAACACCTGGAATGGACTGTGGGTTGATCATTTTTTTAAACTATATATTATTATTTCTAAACCTTTTTTTAAGATGAAGAACTTCAGTCTCAGGACTCTTTTCTGTAGATCCTTGACCCATTGGTATCGATTTCTTTTAGTAATATATCAGCTGCTCTCTTGTCATTTGTATCTTACCCCTTGCAGGCTTGGGGAGGAAGACTCTTACAGCTTTCCATTAACCTAATTGTGCTTATGGATGAGAGGGAGTTAGAGATCTTCCTCCCTTCCCTTTTACACAATTCTCATGTCAATGAAAATTGCACCTACTTTCTGATGTGCTGGGCCAATCATGTTCCCCAGAGCTTCGAATATTCTGACACTATTCCTCTGCATCAAAGATTTGATGAGGAATATTTTACATGTTCTTTGTCCTGTGTTAAATTATACAAACCATTTTTTAACTCTTGCTCATGCCCCCTTTAAGTAAATGACCCAAATTTGACTTGTAGTTACACTGGTAGAAATCCAGTATAGCTCCACTGATATCAGTAGTTACTCCTGACTTACACCTACAAAATTGAGAGCAGAATATGGCCAGGTAGGGTTTCATGGGTATGAATGACAGCAGAGTTTGAGCTACAAATTGTAGCTGGGACATGTGAATAGGGAAGACATAGATGCACAAAGACACACATTTACTTATGGGACAGAAGGGAACTTTCACTTTAGTCTCCTCTCCAAGGGATAATCACTGATGTTGCCTCATTGCTGAGGAAAAGAACCACCTCCTCCTTTCTTAGACAAAATTCTCCTTCTTACTTTGGATCTGCCTCATTGGCTAAATCAGGAATTCAAGCTTGCAATTCTAAAGCTCACAGGGCTTGTCAGCTGTGTGCTAGGGCAAGGAAATGGTATGATTGACCTATAGTACACTTGAGCAGAAACTGTGGAAAACAGTCATTTTTCCCCTTTAGAAGCATGGCAAAAGTTATATTAATGCAACTGTTCAGACCTTCATTATACTTCAGTACTTGCTGAGAAGATGGGTCTATCATAAGGTTAGCACTTAAATGGGGTATTCATAGTCTCCACAATAAACAAAGCTATGAGAGGTAGAAAGCCACCAATTTAACAAAAAGAAGAACAGGAGTACTTGTGGCACAGTGGGCTGTAGTCCACGAAAGCTTATGCTCTAATAAATTTGTTAGTCTCTAAGGTGCCACAAGTACTCCTGTTCTTCTTTTTGCGGATACAGACTAACACGGCTGCTACTCTGAAACCAATTTAACAGTCATGCTCCTCACTCCTGAATTTCTCTTTCTAATCTGTGAGGATGCCAATTTTAGACTTTTTTTCCCCTTGCTAAATTCCATTCTGGCATAGGCAGGTGTAATTCCTACTCAAGTCAATGAGAGTTGCTCTTGCTTACCTATCTGTCTCTTTCACTGTTTTTTAATAAACAGTGCACACAGTATAAGCTGGCATGGGGCACTTTTGTGTTTGTTTATATTGCCTGTTTGATCAAGAATATTAATCGTTTGTGATTGGGAGCATTTTACAAAAGAGAGATGATTAGCATAGACTGTCCAGCTTGCGATCTGTCTAAGTAAATGACCCTGAAAAATTTAGTCCGTTGTGCTACCCAAACAAGGACTGATTGATTGATAGTTTGGCATGGCCTAAAATATTCCTAAAACAGCCATTTTTTAAGACCGTTTATAGCAAAAGAGCTTAGAGTTAATGAGGACAAATTTAGCAAGATGCGTGATGAAAGTGCCTGCTTTAAAAAGGCTTTCACCAGTTTAGGTCATCAAGAAATCAAAAGAGCCTTACTTCAAACAGCAAACATCACTTAGTTTGTCTTTACATTCACCTCTTCTAATTGAATTTAGTGCACTTCTGTATTTCCTCCAGAAAGTATATTGTTTTTAAATTACCATTTCAGTCCTATTACTCAAGCCCCCAGCTTCTAATGCTTTCTGACAGTTATCAACATAATGAACTATAATGAAATGATGAACAATCTACAGTGGAAACTCAATGTGGATTCCACTAGTGCTGTGTGACTGTGTTGTTAAAATTTGAATGTAAATTAAAATAACACTGTCCTTACTTGTTTCCAAGGTCAAGGTTTAAAAAAAGGTCTGTAAGGTCTAAACACTTTAATCCTGCAAATGTTACATTCTCATATATGTCCTTGATCCCATCCTCTGTTACACTTAAAATATTGCAAAGATAAACATTGGCCTACATTTTCAAAAATGTGGGTGCAGTTACATACCTATTTGCAAATACATTCACAGTAACTCTGCATGCGAATGACTAATTGCACACAGAGCTGGTCATCTGAGCATGTATTTAGTATATTTACTACAATTGCTTACATTTTTGCATAAAGAACACACACATACATTTTTTCTTAAACTTAGCTCTTCACTGCATATCCAGACAAATTCTGATTGTCACCTGTTCTAATTGTATATAATTTGAGGTCAACTGCTGGTGCAGAAGAACCAGATAGTAGGGGAAAACATGTGACCATGGAAGCGGTAGTGTGTTGCAGGCAGCTTTAGCATGGACTTCTCCTTATTTTCTTCCCAGGGTTTCCTCCACACTTTTTCTAGAAATGCAGTCTGAGGCCTTCAATGGGAAGTTGTACCATATGCTATGAGAGAGCAAATGAGGACCAGTGTAAATGACATTGAGACCTATAAAAAAGACTACCCTTATTTGGCACCCTCCTGTCATAAGAGACAGTGTTTCCCAATGTAATAATTTTGCCTCACATTATTAGAAGACCATAATTAAACAACTGATTTGATTATTCCTTTAAGACAGATTTAATTATATGAAATGCTGCCTCATCTTTAAAGAACAATAACCCATAACTGTATTGTATAGAACTTCCTTCATACCGACCGTTATCTTGAAAAACTTTTTAGGGTAAAATATTACAGTTTCAAAGTTATACAAAAATAACAGAGGCAGGAAAAAGAATTGTATTTTGCAGAGGCAATAGGGAAAGAGTGATTTGGGGGATTTTTTTGGTTTTGTTTTTAGATGAGATTTAGAGAGATGTCATCAGTTAGCTGCAGCTATATTGGAAGGGATTTGGGATGACAGGAATTTCACAGGAGAAGGCTCTCTCTCCACAAACAGTGTGATTGGATGAAGGGACTAAGGAGAGGCTAAGTGGGAGGAGGGTATGGGACAAGAGAGGAATTGACTCGCTGAAACAAGTCTATAGAACATTTTAAAATCAAAGAGGCCATTTTTTAGACCAGATCTTGATGTAAATGGCGAGCCAGGGGAGTTGTACGAGGCTGTGTCTTTATTATAATTAAGGCTAAAATCAACAGTTCATTAAAGGCAAGATCCCCTTGAGATATTAGCCAGCTTCTGTCTCTCTTTTGCTGATCTTTAAATTAGTACCTACATTTACTGGATTAATTTGGGACTCTGATTTGGCCCAGTCCTGAAGCGCATACCCAGGCAAAATTCCCATTGAAGTAAATCAAGTTTTACCAAAGTAAAGAATTCAGCAGTTTGTTACAGTGACATGACCTATTTTTCCAGGTTGGACTTTTTCCTACCCAGTGTCCAAAGAACCTTTTGCCATCCATAATGGGTATCATTGCTTTTAATCTAAAAAGTAATTGGATGGATATTTGCTCTTAGCTGCAGTTAAGCTAGTTAGTGAAGATGTGGTTGTGCTTCTTTAGGCTGTGTGAGAGCATGAGTTGCCACACATGCTGGTTTCGGAAGGTCAGTAGTTGTTACTAGAGTAGCTGTTGGTGGTTGAGTTCAGAGAGCCCACACAGTGGTGACATGTGTGTCTCAAACCTCCAACGGCACATTAATAATTAGAGCTCTGCGGTAACTAGCTTAGCTTCAGAGAAGTGGAAATATCAATTGCATTGTTCTTTAAATCAAAGTCTTACGTATCAAGTAACCAAAAGGGAAGAGGTCTTTTGGCATGTCAATAGGAAATAATACATGCCAGGAAAATGGACCAAAGGTCCTAGTTAGGCAAAACTCCCACCGAAATCAAAGGGAGTCTTGCCGGAGTAAAAACTTTGGAATCCGGCCCTTGTGTCCCAATCAGATGCCCTGGTGAATCTATTAAAAACCTGAACTAATATTAATCTGTGCCCAAAAAGAAAGAAAAGTAGCTGATGATTGATATCTCAAGTGGTTGTTACATTTAGTGGACTATTGACTTTAGCCCTCACAGTTGTAAAAACACATAGCCTATAATGATAAATGACCAAGAATGTCCATGCAGCTAAGAAGCAACTGTTGCCCTAAATGACAGCGCTTATGTAAACTAGCCTGCAGCAACCAGAGAGCTGTCCACAACTGCTGAAAGAAAACAGTTAGTGGCAGCAACATATACAACTGTCAGGGGAAAGCATGGGCTTTATTTTAGAGTCAAAACTTACACATCCCAAGTGTTTACTCTGCGTTATAACCTGTCTTTCAGATGGAGAGAGATTAACAACAAAGGCTTATCTGAAGGGCTTCACAGCCTAGACACTGAAGCATTATTGACAGCTCTAAAGTTGTACATGATTAATGACGCTTTATAAAATAGAAAGAGGAGAACCAAGGTGCTTCTTCTTGAACTCTTGTCCTTGCACCAGTTTCCCCAGCATTTCAGTGAGGCAGCAACAGGAGTTTAAAGGAATTTATCTTATTATTTATTTGAGGGGTTTCTTCTGTGCACCCAATTGGAAACACTGCAATCTGCATTCACATTTGAACTTTGTCTCTAGGGAGTTCAATTTTAGACTTGTGATGGATTAAAAAAAAATACTATTATGGTTAAAAGACTTTGGGTTTCTGGGAGCTGCTCTAGATATGAATTTCTTTCCTCTTTGCATCTTTTTATATAGTCTTTTTTATTCTTGCTATATCGTATGCAATGTCTGGCTTCCAAACCTCATACAACAGAAGATGTATTTGATTTTTTATGACTTATTGTACAGTGAATAATATGTGTCCAGTTAGGTTTTCTTGCCATTAGAGGAGCTGACATCTGGACATTTACTCCCAGATGCCTATGATGCAAAGTTGTTCCTGTATCTTATCAAAAACTTCAGGGCTTTCCTATAGTTTACTCCAGGGGTGGCCAACCTGAGCCTGACAAGGAGCCAGAATTTACCAATGTACATTGCCAAAGAGCCACAGTAATACGCCAGCAGCCCCCCATCAGCTCCCTCTCCCCCGCCACTCCCAGCGCCTCCGACCCACCAGCAGCCCCACCGATCAGCGCCTTCCCCCTCCCTCCCAGTAGCTCCCGATCAGCTGTTTCGTGGCATGCAGGAGGCTCTGGGGAGAAGAGGGGAGGAGCGAGGGCACGGCAGGCTCAGGGGAGAGGGCGGGAAGCTGTGGAGTGGGGGCAGGGCCTGTGGCAGAGTCAGGGGTTGAGCAGCGAGCACCACCGTCACATTGGAAAGTTGGTTCCTGTGGCTCCAGCCCCAGAGTTGGTGCCTATACAAGGAACCGCATATTAACTTCTGAAGAGCTGCATGTGGCTCTGGAGCCACAGGTTGGCCACCCCTGGTTTACCTAAAGCCGAGTTGCTGATTCGAATCAGTCCTATTCATACCAGGTCCCCTTTAGATTGCAGTGAGTCTTGGCTGGTCTTTTCTGTTGTAGACTCTGTTACGCAGCGGACTAGGCTCTCCTTCACGTAGGGCCTACTCCTGAGGCATTGGAGTTGAGAATGGTCAGCATCTTGCTGGCTCAGGACCATAAGAAAACCATTCTGTAGAACCTGACCCAAAGCCCACGGAAGCCAATCAGTCTTTCATTGCCTTCATAAGCTCTGGATCAGGTCCATAGTTTACATTTTGCTGAGTGTAAGTGTTCAATAAGACTTTTTTGGTGTAAAGATGAAGATTAGGCTTGCTTTAAACTGCAGCGGGGCATCTTGCCATTTTATTTTGTGCTAGGATCACAACAATCCTTATCGAGCTAGGGTCTGTCTTGCTGGTACCAGGGTGGATGGACGATTCCCCCCCCATCCCCCCACAAGTATAGCACAGGGATAGTTAAAGAAGATAAAAGTCCTTTTTGCATGTATGAGGCTTCCTAATGTTTGGTGGGAATTGCCAGTGAGTTATAGCTTCCTTTGGGCTTCATGCTACAAAGCAGAAGTAGACTGAATGCTTTGTGAGAACCCATTCAAAAGTAATAATTATCCATTGCACATTCTGCGCGGGTATCATGATGGAGAAATGTTCTTTTACACATATACACAGCGAATGAATGGATTTGAATTCCAATGAGTGAAGGCCTGGTACTCAGGTAGTTAATAGGTACTTAGGCCCAGATTTGTAAAGGTATTTAAGCATTGCAACACTGAGCACTGCAACACCCAAATCTCATTTTCAGAAAGACCTAGAAACTGAGTCCCATTGAAAATGCAATACAGGCTCCTCAACCAGTTAGATGCTACAATGAGCAGAGCAGCACCTAAATACCTTTAAAAATCTGAGCCTGAGTGCTCTTAGTGCCTGGTAACCTCCTAGAAGGCTCTCTGCGTGGAGGCACTCAGCACCTTTCAGAATACAGCCTTTTGGGGTTTTAGGCTCTGCACAGCAATAGCTGGTTTTCATTTCACACTGTATCGTGTGATAAGAGTTTTTGGCCTTGGCTACACTGGCAATTCACAGCGCTGCACTTGATGCGCTCAAGGGTGTGAAAAAACACCCCCCCGAGCGCAGCGAGTGCAGCGCTGTAAAGCGCCAGTGTAATCAGCGCCTGCAGCGCTGCACGCTCGCTCGTGGAGTACTTGCAGCGCTGCGAGAGCTCTCTCGCAGCGCTGGCGGCGCGACTACACTCGCGCTTCACAGCGCTGCCACGGCAGCACTGTAAATCCGCAAGTGTAGCCAAGGCCTAAGAGTCAAACTGGAAAGACGAGCTTCTGTTAGGGCCTGATCCACAATCCACTGAAGTCAGTGGAAAATCTCTTGTGTAATTTAGTAGTCCAGTTAGGAATTCCCACCTCTTTTAAAAGTGACTAACAGAAAGAGTGCCTTGTTTTAAAGACACTAATGTCAGCGACCGAGCAGATGTTTAAGATAAAGCCTGGCCTTGTTGTGTGGTGTATATTTGGAAAACCTCCATTAACAGGTCTGTGGAGAGCGTGGGTTTCTGTTTGCTTTTTTAATAGAACTGCACCCACACACACACTCTTTCAAGATAGTAAACAAAATCTTAGCCCAGGTTGATAGTAAACAGAAATTGTTACCAGCTGATTGCTGATGGTATCAGTATAGTCACTGATGGGAAAGTGTCACAGTCACAAAAACCACCAACACAGGTATCCTTATAGACACCCTCAGCGGAGAGGCCAAGGACTGAATTGGTACAGAGAAAGGCACGCCCTCCAGCTTCTTGTGCTGATCCCTCTGGTAACAGAGCTGAGTCACTACGGCAGGGCAGTTGGGGCAAGCTTGCACAGCTACTCTTCTGTGGCTAAATAGACATTAGTTGTCAGTGTTATCAATCTAGCACCTCTCACAAGCACTAAATTCACTTTAAAAACATGAGAGGCATATTTTCCCCCTGGATGTTAAACCCATGCTGGATCCTAGAATTGATTTTTTTTTTTATCTAATAGAAAAAGCATTACTAAGATATCCTATAATGACAATTCAGGTTCATTAAAAAGAAAACACTTTATCTTAAATGCTTTGCCCACGTAAATCCAAAGACAAAGGGGAAAAAATAAACCCTCCCCATAGCTTTTGTGTAAGAGAAAATCTTTCAGGAGTCTTGGTAAGAAAAGGTATATGTTATCACTGGATAAAACACCCTAGCATGTACCATCCACATTAAAAGACCATCCAGAATTTCAGAATGTTGGTTGTTTCGAGATGGAATGCTGACATCCTGTCAGGCTGAGGCAGCTTTGATGGCTTGAGACCCATGCTATAAATTCCTCGTTTTGCGGCGTCTCACTATGCAGAACAACAAAGTGGTTCAGGAGCTGCTTTGCTGGAATCCTTTCTTTCTTTTCTTCTTCCACTGTCCTTTAATCCAAACCTTCTAACCACGTATTGTTGCTGGACTAAATTATCTGGTCTAATGAAAATAGTATTTCCTATGCCAAACAAGTCTATCTGGGTCCAGTCGTGGAAAGGTATAATTGAATTTACTGTATGCACACACCCAGGGAGGCTTTCAGAGAAACACCTTGTTGGGCGGATCACTAATAAAAATGCAATATGTAAAATCCCTGGTATTAAAACCTTAGTTGTAGCAAGAGCTCACATGCAATCACCTAAAACAATGTATTCAAATTTCTAACCCTAATGCCCCCGGGCTGATTATTTCTCAAGCCTTTTACGGGCCATGTAGGTCAAGGGGGATTTACAGCAGCAGGGAGACAGGGTAGGTTGGGACTCTGAAGGTATGTCTATGTGACGTGCCAGACTGTGCCTGTAAGTCACAGGTCATGGTAGTGGGTAGTACTAAGAGACACTGCCCTGGTGGGAACACCTCAGGTCAGCATAGTGTTTCCAAGATTGCAGTCACAGTGCCACCCTTTGACAAAGTGTAGTATTCACTTTCCTCCATGCACACAGGAACTGTTCTGCTGTCCTGTAATGGGGTTGTGGCCCCATTCTTTACTCCTTTTGGGGAGTCCTGTGCCAGCAGTAGTGCTAGATTTGCACAGTCCTGGTACATTTGGGTGCCAGGACTGTGATTGTGCCAGGACCCTGAGCCAAAAGGGGCATAGTGCCTTTCCTTTCCCTTGTGCATGCATGAAGGACTGGGCATAATCAATCCCTATGTGAGGAAGCCCTGGCAGGAGCATTGATGATATTGCATGAAATGTTTTTTGCACCACTTGCCTTTTGCAATGGTTTAGCACACTCACAGAGCAACACTTTTTTTCTGACAGAACCATTTTGGCACGTGCACACAATGGCATCTCTTCTGGTTGTTAGGTGGTTCAAGGTTAGGGACAACATTAGTCATCTGACTAGGATCATTTCTGTACTAAACAAAAACTCTTTCTAAACAGAGCTTTTTAATGCTTTTCTGGAAAATTGATAGACACAATGCAGTGCGATGAAATGTACCTCTCCTGCTACGCTCAAGGTCCCCTGTTTGCTTCAAGTTACCTCATGGATTAGACTGATGTAGAGTGACTGTTGTGAAGTGGAATTTATGGGGTCCAAGAAGTAGTAAAATTCAAAACTTCCCTTCCCTCTTTGTCTGTGGAACATACACTATTATGATTCCTGCACCTGCGCCTTTTAGAAAAGCACCATAAATGATGAGACTTCGCAAGAATTGGCAACACGGCGCAGAGCCATCACCCCAACCCCTCCTGTCCCATATTCAAATCTTCCTCCATGAGGGCCCAGAAGGGGAACCCCCATGAATGCAGCTCTCTGGCCTGGAGAAGATGCCGTTTCCCTGTGTGATCCCAGTAGCATGTTTGCTCTCTTCACTTGCTTTGCAGTGGAAAAACACTGGCTTCACTCTATTTAAGGCCCTCTGTATCCATGAAAGGATTTTCCCTTGTGTCATTGTAAAGGGTATTTTCTTCTGACCTGGCACAGGAAGCTCTAGGCATGTCTGAAACAAAGGATGTGCCGATCACAGATGAGATAGGAAAAATGCCCTGTGTTTTATAAAACAGACTGAAACTGGACTTGTCAATCTGAAAACTCTGCCCACTCCTAATTCTTATAGCTCCATTAGCAAATATGCTTCAGGAGGAAAGGAAATTGCCTTTCCCCTCACCTTAATGTCAGATCATCATTTGGTAACTCCCCTGCATCTTCCTTTTCATGCTGGAGGTGGTGTACTCATCTCTGTGACCTATAAGCATCTGCTTCCCTAGTTTTCCACTTCGTTGCTTCTCTGTTTAGACACTGCCATACCCCGTCCCACATACTAATTACTGACTTTTTGCTTCTGAGGCGCTTGATTCATTGTGGCACATTTTCCCATGTGAAACTGGACATAAAGCCTTGGAAAAGCGTCTTAATGCCTTAATGGACTTCAGAGTAACTCTAGGTTTAACTCAAAAGTTGCTGCAGTGTCTGAGCCAGATGCAGCTGTTTAGGATATTTGAAGTATATCATAGGCCAGACTGTACAAACCTTGCTCGTATTCAGTATCTTACTTCATGAATGCCCCCCATTGAAGTCAGTGAGACTGTTTGAAGAGTAAGGTACTACTTGTTGAGAGTAAGTGTTTTATAAGCTGGTCCTCTTTTAAGCAGCAAAGCACTAATTAGACTCGCCTTAATGGCAGCCCTTCTCACGGCTCTCCAGACATGCAAACAAGACTGGGCAGATGCTCTCGAAGGTGGTGGCGTTATAGTAAGTGTCGTGGCAAGTCTGTAGAAAACGTCTCACTTTAAAACACTTTGGCATTTCCACGAAGCAAGGAGTTGTGTTTGTCCAGGGGCTAGTCCTGCGAGGTACTGAGCATTTTTTGGGATGCGTTGATCTTCATTGGTGTTCAACTCCCTTAGCAGGCGAGAATGGGGTCTGATTGCCCTCAGTTTATTGGGATGTACTTCTGCTGTTTGTTTCCGGATGCTTTTTTATTTACTTTCCAAAAGACATTTTAACTTCTTAATTCTCTTGTGATGATGAAACTGATGGAAGGTGGAACGGCAAAATTTCCCACAAGACAGAAATACTGAGGGACAAATACTGTCACCCTGTGTGCGTAGCTTGAGCAAATGGGTTTTGCGTAAAGGAACTTTGTGATTCTGGAGGGTGAATGAGAATCCTCCCTTTGCCCATTGCTCAGTGTCCAACGAGTATTTCTGTGGCTGTTACTGCAGCTCCTGGCTACAATGGTGTCCTGGACCACTGCCCTCACCCTTACTACATTCAGGGGCTATTCTGACAAGTGGATCTGAATACTTATACACTGACTGGATGTGCTTTTTCCTTGCTTGATTCTGAAACACCCCCCTTCATGGAATTTTACATCAACTTTTACAGAGAGGAAGGATGGCTTTGTGGTTAAGGCATTGGACTGGGACCCAGGACGTCTGGGATCAATCTGTCTCTGACTCTGCAGCACACTTCCTGTGTAACCCTCACTTGAGTGGCTATGCCTCAGTTTCCCCACTGTAAAACGGAGATAATACTTATTCCTTTTTTCTATCCTTTGTCATGGCAGAGGCTGTCACTTACTGTGTATATGTACAGTCCAGATCTTAAGGCGCTGAGGCCCTGATCTCAACTGGGACCTCTAGGTGCTACCATAGTACAAATAAGAAATTATAAATAAAAACCTGCATGGAGCACTGTTCTGTGGTGAACAAAGAGTGCAGACTACCCCCTGCAGAGGCTTCCTGTGGCCTGACCACCTTACTCATTGGACCTCACCAGTTCCACTGCTTTTCAGGCCCAGAAGTAGAAGGTTTAGCTCTGAGAGAGAAGCAATGTTTCACAAGCTGGGCTGGATCTGAGGAGTTGCTCTTTAATTGTTACTGTGTGAGGCGCTCAGATACTAGGGGGATGGAGTATCTCGGTACCTTAGATAGATAAATAGATTGATCTAGTCTCTGTATCTATGATCTTTTTCCTTCACCCACCTGCCCCACATGCTAAAGACCCAGGACTGGATGGCCCCTTTCTGTATGTAAAACTCATTCTGGCTTCATGAGACTTTCAAGTGTGGACTGAGGATATGACATGGCCCTAACAATCTTCCCCTTCCTAAACGGAGGATACTGCCCCTACAGTCTGCTCCAAAGCTGAGGCCTTCTTATCCCTATTGAGTCTGGGCAAGCAGATCAAACCTGTCCCTTTACCATCCTTTAAACTGCATAATCCCTTCAATGTTACCTTCTGCTACAATTGAGTTGCTTTGCAGTGTCAATAATATAATCCTACTTCAGCTCTGTTCATTTAGTCTGTGGCCATTGCCTGATGGGTGTTTCTATCTCTTTGCCATCTGTCATATTATGATTAAATTATTTTTTACACATCACAAAATTGGCTGAAATTTTTCAGTTTTTTCAAAAACAATTGTTTTTTCTAAAACAATTAATGAATTTTTAAAAAACATGAAAAATGTGAATGGAATTTTTTTTTTCCTGGCCTCCCTCTGTTTCCCTGTAGAGATGATTGAAATTTTTTGAATTTCTAAATGTTGATGAACTAACATAGTTTGAGAGAGAGAATTTTCAGGAAAACTTGCCAATTTTTTCCCCCATTTTTTGACTAGCTCTAAAAGTCCTATTTTAGATTGTGATCTTCTAGGAAAGTGTTGCTTCCCAATATCTTTTGGGGTCATAAAATGTAAATCCGAGACTGTTAAGCAACATGTGATCATGTCCTTCAGAGAAGGGCCTTCAATATCCTAGTCAGTTATCCACTCTCTTTCTTACTTTCTGCCTACCTTATTCCCCCTGCAGTTACTTTTGCATCAGAAACAGTATTCTTCCTTATTTCCTGTTCTCAGTTGTTGTAATGTCCATGTGCATCGTTAAGTAGTTACAGTGTTCCATCCCCCAGAAGTGGCTGCATTTCACTGGTTGGTAAAGTGTTTCTTAGGGTATAAAATCCTTTACCTAACACACAAGGGTGTTCTGAGTTATTCTTGCCAAATCTCAAGTTTTCCAAAATCATGAGTCTGACCTCAAAAAAATTATGAGGTCGGCTTTAAAATCATGTGATTTAAAACTTAATTTTTTGATGTTCCTGTTACTTTTGAGCCCGTGGAGGGAGACGCCTGCCTTAAATACATAAATAAAAATGCAGACCTGTCCATTGGCTACTAGGCAGGGGTCTCAGACTGGCTTCAGTGTAATTGGTAACAGTGGGAGCTTTCCACGAGTGAAAGATATAAGGAGATGATGGCCATCTTGACCGAGGACTGCCTTAGGCATTATTCCCATTATATGTAATGGGGAACTCCAGTGATGTTGAATACGCACAAAAGTTTGTGAGTTTGATGCTACCATCAGGAGATCACAAGAGATTTAAAAAAAAATCAATAATATTATAAAATCTGTGATAAAACCTATGATAAAATATCAAGAGTTAATTTTGGTTAATATCTGAAAAATGCTTTGTGCTCCTCACAGGGTATGGTTATTATTTAGTAACAAGTTAATTTTTCACCTTCATTAAGGGGCCAGTACAGTGAGATATGCTGCACAGTCTCTACTATCATTGTCTGCAGTGGGAGCTGGGGCACTCAGCCCATCCTGGAGACAGAGTTTTGAGATGCCCTGAAGGAATATTTTCATGTGTTATTAAGATAAGGTATTTTTGTTTTCTAGGCCCTCCGTCCGCTCCCCTGAACCTGATTTCCAATGTCAATGAGACATCAGTGAACTTGGAGTGGAGCGCCCCTCAGAACAGTGGTGGGCGCGACGACATCTCCTACAACGTGGTGTGCAAGAGATGTGGAGCTGGCGACCCCAACCGCTGTCGGTCATGTGGCAGCGGTGTGCACTTCAGCCCCCAGCAGAACGGCTTGAAAACCACCAAGGTCTCTATTACTGACCTTCTGGCCCACGCTAACTACACCTTTGAAATCTGGGCAGTGAACGGGGTGTCCAAGCAAAACCCCAGCCAGGACCAGGCTGTCTCAGTCACTGTGACGACTAACCAAGCAGGTAGGCCTCTAAACACACTCTCCTCCTCTTCCTCCCCCTTCTGCTTTTTGCAAATGCCCTCACTTCAGTTCCTGTCTTCGTAATCAAATTAATGAAGAGAACCCAAAATATATAGTGCTGGTCCGGATCCATATTTTCAGGATCATTTATATGGAGTAATGTTAATATTCAAAGGTAAGCGGTGGGCAGAAAAACAGAAGGGTTTGATTAGGACTTTTAGGTACAGCCCTGCCCTGGGCGCAGTGCAGATCTGCACCACACTGGGAAGCATTCTGCAGCAGCAGTGCCCCCTTCCCATTGCAGCACTTTATTGGTGCATGATAGTGGTCTGTCTCCAGTCTCAGATTATTGGGTAGTGCTAAGGGGGTGGAGCTACGGCCCTGCCTTCTCTCTGCATCCTGTGGGAGAGACCCTAAAAGTGGAAGTGGTTAGGATGGGAGTTACAGGGGGAGCAATCTGATTTCCCTAAGCTTTGCCCGGCACTTACAGGGGCTATTCAAGGATCAGGGGTAGTGACTCTTTGCATGCTTCTCCTACACACTATGCACCCTTACAAATGGCAAGCAGAATCTGGCCCATTGTTAAATATCTTCATAACCAAGTTACTAACAACATTTCCGTTTATCAAAACTGAAATAGTTTTTTAATATCAAATGAACCCTTCACCGTTTATGCTATTTTGTTTGCTTTTTTGCGTGTCATCCTGCCAAGACAATGAAACTTGATTTGTAAGTTTCATCTCTGTTTAGACTACACTCCATTCCACTTTTTGGTTTTGGTTCTCTTTGCTTGACTGCGGGAGAACTACAGTATTCAGTTCAGATTCTGTTTTTAAATTTTAATGTAATGAAAACTGTTTTTATTCAGACACAGACAAAATTTCAAATACAGCCTCCACGCTGGCAGTGTGTGTGCAAAATTATTTACATATGCACTTGCATTTGTACAACTCAGATCTCTAGACATCCTGCTACCAGACCCTCAGATATATGACCTGATCCAGCAAGGTGCCAAATGGCATCAACTCTCATTAAAGTGAAAGGGACCCAACACCTGTAGGAATGGGTCCGTAGTTACCATTTATGTACAGAATCATGGTTTTGTTGCACACTGTTGTATAAATATCTATCCAGTTAGAAATACACTTAATTATGCAGGCAAAATTACAAATACAATTTTCGAGTCGTGGTTCCTTTGAAAATTTGGTCCTGTCGTTTTTTTGTAGAACCTTTTAACTGATGATATTCCCTTAAATTGTGATTTCAAAATGCAAACTATTAATTTGGCCAGCACTAGAAGAAAACACAGAGAGGATCTTAGGAGGGAGCTTCAGGAGAGCATTCCATACAGAATATGAAACACCCAGGTTGAGGACTGCAACGGGATTTGTGTTTTGTGCAGTGAATGCCTAGCAGATTTTTGATTTTTTTGGCATGTGTGTGGGTTAGTGGATGCATGTATGCATGAATAATTAAGTGGGATCCCTCTACTGTGTGAAAAATTCTGCCATCTTATGATTTAATATTCAGACCGGAATCTGATTGAATATGCAAACCAGAATTGATTTTGTTTATTATCCACGGGTAACAGTTCTTCATATCAGGAGGAATGTATTTTTGCCAATATTTCTTGCCATTAGTCTATCAAATGCTTCAGGAGGCCAGGGAAAACTATGCTAGTGTGAATGAAAAGGAACTCAAAGGTGCCAGACTGCGCCCCCTGCGCTTCACATCACATTGGACATATAACGTCCTAGGATAGCCATGTGAAAAGCAAGAACTTGTGGCTCGAATCTACAAACCTTTCCTGGAGTTAATCCTTACATATGCAAACAGTCCCTTGACTTCAGTGGGACTGCTTGGTTGAGTAAAGGTTTGCAAGGTTGGGCTCTTGGGTTTTACAAGTAGTTATTCATGTAATCATTGTAAATGGGAGTCTGGAGTGCACTAAAATTCCTATGGCAGCAATTTTCTGTTGTAATATTTCATTATAAAGAGACACTGCCATGGTTAAATATATAACCATATATATATATCCATCCACAGGGCATGTTTTTGCTCTCACGCCATTTTTACACCAGTGTAACTGCCTTGATTTCACTGGAGTTACTCCCGATTTACACTAGTATAAATTAGATTAGACTCAAGCCCCTACAACGGTGGTCTCCAATGCGGTGCCCGCGGGCGCCATGGCGCCCACCGGGGCATTTATGTGTGCCCGCCTAGTGCCCAGCAGGGGAGAGAAGCCGTGGCCCTGCGCCTGCCGGGGACAGAGAACTCCGGGGCTGCAGGCTGTGGGCACCAGTGTTCTTGGTCCCAGGCAGGTGCGGGGCCACGGCTTAAGCTGGAGAGAAGCTGGGGCCCCGCGCCTGCTGGGGACAGAGTACTCCGGGGCTGCGGGCGCTGGTGTTCTCTGTCCTCGCGGCTTCTCTCCGGCTTCTCTCTTCTATCTGGATTCATATATTATGTAATATTAAATATGATGTTTTTCATATTATTTAATGTACAAACACAAAATAAGCCTTGAAAAATTGTTGGTGCCCGCCACACTCTTCTGAAAACATGAATGTGCTACTGGCCACAAAAAAGGTTGGGGACCACTGATCTACAATAAAAAAGCTGTTTTGCTAACTTTAGCTGTTAAAACTGAAAGAATTTAAAACACCTTACAAATTTTTGCTATGTATCCTAAGACATTCCAACACTTGACAGAAGAAAAAAATAGATGCACTCCATGAACGTGATTCTTTACTCACGTGAGCAGCCCTCTAGGGTAAAATCCTGAGGTCCTCACTCAAGCAAACACTCTGTGAGTGCCTATGGCCCTGAGTCTATTAAGTGAGTGAGCAGAATCTGGGGAGTGGGGCGGGCAGGGGGCTGTGTGTTAAGTGTGCAAGTATCTGCTAAGGGGATTCGTTGATTTGTTAGTGGTATAGTGGTGAGCATAGCTGCTTTCCAAGCAGTTGACATGGGTTCGATTCCCAGCCAACGCAGTAATGACTTGGGGAGAGGGATAGCTCAGTGGTTTGCACATTGGTCTGTTAACCCCCAAGGTTGTGAGTTCAATCCTTGAGGGGGCCATTTAGGGATCTGGGTTAAAAAAAAAAATAGTTGGGGGAGTGGTCCTGCTTTGAGCAGCGGGTTGGACTAGATGACCTCCTGAGGTCCCTTCCAACCCTGATATTCTATGATTTGGGTATGCCATTCTCAGAAAATGTTTCATTACTTAACTACAAAATGTGCAATTTCCTGAAATCTCAGAGTAAATTTTTAAATGTTGATATAAAAATGATCTGTATGTGTGAGCCTCTTTAGGAGGGAGCATGTGGGGGGCAGATGGAAGGCACTGGGAAATCAGTATATTTATTACTGTACGTGATATGAGCTTGAAGATAGGTACTCCAGCTACAGTAGAGGTACAGTTGAAGGGCACAGATGCTTTGTGTTTGCTTTTGCCATTTTACTCAACTCAGCTGAGACATTGAACTAGGCTATTCACTTCTGTCTATATATATTTTTTTCAGTTAGCAGCCCTTCTCAGTTTTCAAGTGCTGCAGGAAAATGTTTATATGAAAATAAACACAACTTTTGTCATTGATTTTTTTTTTTTTTTTTTTGCGGGGGGAGCGGAGGAGAGAAATATATTGAAAAATGTACTCGTCCTAGATCCTGCTTCCTTAAAAGATCCTGTTTCCTTTTAAGACTAAATTTCTGGTCTCAAACCAATTGAAAATCTCTCTTTAATGTTCAAAATAAAACTTCAACCTGGTGACATTTTAAGCATTTTGGCAGCAGAATTCAGCTCAGCTTTCTGCACATTGGTTATAAAATGATACTTTTTTTAGTACCTGGGAAACTGACACACAGGACACTTCCCCTCATTTAAACTTGGAAATATAGATATATTTTAAAGAATCAAAACATGAAATGGGATGTTGTTGAAACCTACTGGCAGTATCATTATTGCAACAAGCACAACAAATGACTGTAATCAATGTTTTTTAGCACCTGTGGCGAATTTGGCTTGCTGTCTACGTTCATGACCAAATAAAATCACAATTAGTCCATCATCTAGAAGTGAAGTGAAAGCACTTTTGGAAGAGCTGCAGGGACACCATTCTCGTACTGTGCCAAAAGAGGCTCTCTTTGACTTGGAAACTCTACCAGGAGGTTGACTGAATGACACACAAATCTCATAGCCTTATTTTTTCCCAGAGGATAATGCTGCGAAGCTGTTCAAAATTAAAAGTAAATCTCTCAATAAAGAGCTTTCATGGCAAGCAGGAAGCCTTTGTTTCATGGAGGGGGGCACAGTATAGTTTATATTTTTATTAGAATACATCCTAAGCTGTTTAGGTCTCAAACCAGACAGCCCAGTTCACTGGGAATATTCCTCGATCTGTGTGTATGGCCGCATAGCGTGGTGAGGGCAGTGTTCTGCATTGATGCTGAAGCAGTTCATGTGGAATGAGAGTCAACAGGAACAAACAAACTTCAGATGAGATTCAAACTAGAAGATCATTATGCTGCTTTCCTTCCTCCCTCCTTTTTCGGTTTCAATTTATAGGGGACAAGGCTCTCTTTTTGGTCCTTTTCTCGAAGAAATTACATGGCTGATGTTTATGAATAGACATAAACAGGTCGCCTGGTGATTTGTTTCCTTGTTAGGTTACCTTCGGCTCAGTTTCTCCTTAAGTGGACCATGGCAGTTAGATGGATACAGGATATACCAATTAGGACAGAAATACTGTATAAATAAGCAGACCTGGTCTTTTCCCTCATCACACCAGACTGTGGATGTTTTAAAAAGTGCTAGTGATCAGAGTCAAGAAAGGATCTTATGAATATCTCAGACTTTCTGTCCATCTCTGCCTTTCCTCCCTCCCTTCCCCCAGTCTGTCTAGCTGTCTATTTGCTTGTCTCAAAGATGCTTCATCTCAGAGGCAGAGAACTGTGGCAGATCATGCTCCAATCTTTCTACCTTCTCCCCTCCCCCTTCACATGCTCCCCTGGTCCCTCAGCATCATACAGAACCCTGCCGTTATTTGCCTTCCATTTTATGTAGTAACTATCTAAGCCATAGAGTTATCAGTGCTTGGGCTGGACACCTTCCACTGCAGCATGGACCCAAATGAGTTGAGTATTCCTTGGGGCCTCATTTCAGTGGTAATGATTTTATCAAACTGTGGTATCCATATCCATTCTAGATATTCAAGCTGAACGTGGGGAAGGAAGAGGCTGAGACTCTTTTTTTTTTTTTTTTGTCCTCCGTTTTCTTATTGAGGCACAATTACTAAAACAAAGAAAAATCTAAATGATCCCTTGAAAGGAGCCTTATTTAAACAACTAGAATTTTTGGAAAATCAAAGAGGTCAGGTTGGCTTGTTTGCTTCCAAATGACTCACCATCTCTACAGGATTTTATGATAGAGGAACAAATTCTTATTCCATCTTTTGGAGTAACTTCTTTCAAAGCCAGTCTTTCCTTTCAGACGTTGATTAGCATTCCACACACATTGCACCACGCAGCACAGAAAATGCATATAGGGTCCTATGTTCTGCCAGTCTGATTTAGCCTGTGCAAAAGCAAATAAGGATCCATGGATATATTGTGCCCTCAGACAGTGTACACTGCATACATTGACAACAATAGAAGTTGCATGCAGAGATCAAGAGCGTGATATGGCCCTTAGTTTGATTCCCATACTTGGAGCAAAACCTGCCAATGCCACTTAAGCTAAGGGCTTGTTAGTGTTTTCCATTTGAATACCAATGCCACTAAAACTAAGGGTCTGTCAGTGTTTCCATTTGTACCCTCCCTCCCCCCAGGTATTCATAACTCAGCCATAAAGAATTGCTCTACACCGAAATATAGAGATATATAAAGAGGTTGTTAATTTGCAGGAATTAAAAGAAGCAGCAGCAACCACATGGACACACTTAGGGCTTGCCTACAAAAACATATAGTTTCCAGCAAGCCTGGGTGTGAATCTACACTGCACTATCCTGCCATGCACCAACTGTCCATGTGGACCCTGCCAATGAGCATTAACATGCCTTAGGGCACTTTAATCTACTCCTTTTACAAAGCAAACAGTTAGTGCACGGCAGCAGAGTCCCCATGGACAGTTAGTGTATGGCAGGATTGTGCAGGGTAGATGCACATCCCTGCTTGCCACAAACTGTCACTGTTCATATAATGTTCATGTTCATATGAAAATAAAATCAACTGATTCATCAGATCTGTCTATCTAACTAATCTATCTGTCTCTGTCACTGCAGGACTTGAGCACAGCCTAACTATTTTAAAAATCGAAACCACAATAACTATCCCTTACAGGAAGAATAAACAGCCCAATTAGTTTACAGATTTTTTGTTTGCATGCCTTTTTATGTGGGGGAGTGAGTGGTAGCAGGAATGTGGGCACGAGTGTGTTGAAAATATTATTGAAAGGAAATTGAGTCAAAGGAGTTTCATTCTGAAAGTTGTGAGGGCCAAGGTTGCAGGAGTGAGCTCCAGCTCCTGTGAAAGTTCTCTGTTCTGTGCTCACAAGCCTCCACCTGTTGGCCTACAGTTCATCGTTCTAGTGGAATGTAGTTTTTCTGGAAGGTCATGGTCCCTTGAGGGAGCGGTGGTTGCACAGGTAGGGAGGGAAGGAGAGCTTTGACTATCAGGACGGGGAACTGAGTAGGACTCCTCAGTGTGTGGAATGATGTATTCATGGGATGTGGTGTGGATGACCACAACTCCTCCAAGAACTAAGAACAGCAGTCAGTAGCGTAGCTAGGGGGGGACCTGGGGGAGTGGCCGCTCCCCACTGAGCACATTCCCCAAAAGTGGCGCCTTTTTAATTTTTACACTCACCCCAGCTGCTCCGGGTCTTCGGCAATTTGGCAGCAGGTCTTCGGAGGCAAGTCTTTCAGTCTTCGGCAGCAAGACTTGGGTATTCCTTTTTTTCTTTTCTTTTTTTCTGCTGCTTCGGCGCCCTTTTTTTTTGTTTGTTTGCTCCCCCCTGCTGGTAGAACCTGGCTACGCCACTGACAGCAGGGGGGTGAATAGACAGGTTGTAGCACCTCCAGAGAAGTAACTGGAGATGCTCGCATGTACTAGTTCAAACTGGATTTTCCAGAGACCAACAGACAAAGGCCTGGTCTACACTGGGGGGCAGGAGGGGAATCGATCTAAGTTATGCAACTGCAGCTATGTGAATAACGTAGCTGAAGTCGACGTACTTAGATCTACTCACCGCAGTGTCTTCACTGCGGTGAGTTGACTGCTAGCGCTCCCCTGTCGACGCCGACTGCGTCTCTCGCGCCGGTGGAGTACTGGAGTCGACGGGAGAGTGCTCGGGGGTCAATTTATTGTGTCTAGACTAGATGCTGGATTGATCGCTGCCCGCCGATCCAGGGGTTAGTATAGACATACCCAAAGAAAGGAGTTTTAGATAAATAACCTGAGTTTAAACTGACTCAGGGTCTTCTTTCTGATCCTGCAGATGGACAGGTCTTTCTGTCCAGGAGGCGGGGGAGAGGGAGAATCTTTGCAGAGGGGTTGGAAGGACTTGACATGCACAGTCCCCATAAGACTTGATGGGTGACCTCTGGTAAACATCTAGCATGCGTGTAGGCTCTTATTGTTTTTAATGTGTTTTGTCTGTAATGCTTTCATCTTAAGAATTAATGTGCTTGCTTATAAAGAGCTGTGAGGTAAGTTCTAATTACAGGCAATTTACAAATGTTCATAGCCTCTGAGGAGAGAACAAAGCAAACACAAGTCTCTTAAGATAGTGTGACTTGCTGGGGAACTCACATTGTAGGCAAGGAACTGTGCAGCCTGGAAAGTCAGTGATCAGGAGGGAGAGACAGGTGGGGTCGCTACACTAGAAATGATCTATGAGGAGCTGGGAGCCTTGAGTGGGTTCCCTTGGTGGACCACGGAGTGGGAATGCAGGTACAGTTGCCCTGAACTGTGACAGTGTGTTGGCAAGTAGACAGGCTACTGCATATTGTATCAGGTTTTTCAAGAGGTGAATGAGTTGTGAATGATAATCAAGCCTGGAGGCAATGAATGAGTGGATTGCCATGGCTAGACCTGTGTCTGATGTGCAGTATTCTGGCCAATAGCAGATATAAGGCAGTGGGGTAATTTTTTGTTTCCATAGCTGAAGATCCAGTAGCAATGAGGTATCAGAAGGACACCCAGGACAGACCAGTTTACTAGTCACAATCAGATGCCCTCCATTTTGGGAGAAGTTAGAGAAAATGTATATATATATTTTTTAAATTTCTTTTTACCAGCATGGCCCCACCTCCTACCATCTTCCTACCACCACGACCCCACCTTTCTCTACCACCCCTTTTCCAGTTAGTTGCTCCCAATGGGCCAAAGGGATCAGGATCAGACAATCTACTGTAGGAGACTAGGATGACTGTCGTGGGTGTGGGTGTGTTACCTTCCTGCTTAGTGCTTCCTGCTCCTTGTTCCTGTTTGATTCCTGGTTCCTGCTTGCTGAACTCAGTGTTCCAGTTTCTCTTCCTGTATGTGTGTACACAGCATTGGGTGTGTGCAGTAACTCAGAGCCTGCAGCTCCAGACCTGCCATTTGGACTGTTGTTATGTTTTGTTCAGGCTATTGCTGACTCAAGTGGCTCATGGTTATTACACGTTTTTATTGACCATCTACCTGTGTGTCTTGCTTCGATTCCTTGTATTTTGGAACTGCAGTTCTGAGGCACATCAGAGCGTAATGTTATGTTGTCAAGGACTGGACCAGCAACAGAGACCTTTGCATGACCACACAAAATGGGGAGGAGGAAGTGTGTTACGTAGACTCTGTTTTGCATTGAGACAATATAGTCTCTTTAGAATGACTCTGGTCCCCAAAAGACTGAGTTAAAGTGACTTGGAGAACATCTGGGTCATGCCAGAGGCCCAGTGCATGGGACATGTGCTTCCCCCTGGCTGTTGTGCTATTGTTGTGCTGTAGGTTGTGGCAGAGCTGGCAAAGTTCCATTCCAGAATCATGAAAAGAGGGGATTGGAAATGGGAGATGTTTTATTTTATGTTAAAGGAGGTGGAGCAGCATTCCCAGTCTCCTCAGCAGAGTATCACTCCTGAACTCTGTTGGAAAGGAGATTCCAAGCTAGTGAAGGGGAGATTTGGAGAAGGGGTGACATGGTGAGAGTGGCAGATACTGAATGCTTTGCAGCACGATTTGGTAGAGATTCAAGTACATTGTATGTATTATTTTTTTTTAATCTAAACTTTTGTGAATTTTTAACACTTGGAATTCATCTATTAGGCATAAGCAACAACCTCTTTTTTTTTTAAATTGAATATGTTGATGTAGACCCTCAGCAGTGTAAATTGTCCCAGCTTTATTGAAATCAACTGAGCTATGATAATTATCACCAACTGAGAGTCTGCCCCTTTTTTCCCCCCATATTGTCTCTCTGAGAAAGTTTTGCTTTTGCTTTTGGATGTTTGAAGGCTTGTAACACATTGCGTTACCACAAAGAGTTTTAAAGCAACACAAATAATGGATTTGAGGAAACCACAGAACTTTCAAATGACTGTTGTAGGAGAGGGCCACAAAGAAATAATCCCAACACATAAAAGAAGAAATTACATGGAAGGAAAAAATAAGTGGTTAGGTAAGGAGTGCTTTGCATTTGGTTGTCTCAAATGCTTACATGTGAGATCTGTCAGTACATCAGAGATAGAGTGATGGCCAGTTGAAAATTAATTCCCAGGCACATTTAATTATGAGTGTAAAAGAGTGTATAGAAATAAGGAACTGCAGTTTTCTCGTTAACAACTCACTGTGTTCATACATAAACAGATTGCTGCTTCTACTGATGGTGTATAGGAAAGGTGTAATTATAAGTCTAAGCTTATGTGCTACCATCTTAAAAGCGAAACCAGGAAAACTATTGTTGGAGAGATTAAATTATTATTTTAAGGTAATTGCAGTTTTACACAAAGAAATAAAAATAACAACTGCCTACTTTCTGGCAAAGCCATCTGCACCACCCATTTCCATGAATTTGTATTCAAGGTGGGGAATATAAGTCCCGGTCATGGGGGGAAAGAAAAGCTTTCTAAAGAGTCTTAGTAAATAACCAGCTTCAGGGTTCAACGAACAGCTTAGACTAGTTGCATGTCAGATAGTGCCAAGAAGTAATTACAGCATTTAAATAAAAGTTGGTCACATTTTTTTAAAAGATCTGATGGTTCACTATGGGAAATGGAAGATTTTTACATGCCCTCAGCAGAAAAGATTGTTTCATCGTCAAGACTGAGCAGCACCAACCTTTATTTTTATTTACATTTATTAACATTAAGCTAGATGTATACCTCGGACCCCATTCTGATCTGTGTTATGCCAGAGCAAATTCAGAATAACTAAACGTGAGCTCAGACCCTATGGGTCTTTATTTACTACGAATTAGTTAGCTGCATATTTTCCCTTCTTGGCAATGCTTGTTCACTCTACAACTCTCTCCATTGGTATTCTAATCTGATTGATTCCCCAAAAGCACTGCGTGGAAGAGTTTTCAATTCTTTATAAAAGACAGTTTGTGGCTACCAAATGTTCAGATGGGCTTCTTATTTTTCTAGCTGTCTTCCCAACTGACTCAAGTAATTACTATCTACAGAGAGCAGCCAGAAAGACACCAGAATCCAGTCTGTAGTTGAGCAACAATAAAAGGATTCAGAGAACTTTTATCAAAGCTTCCATTAACCCCCTGCTGATGTCCTCAAACAGGATTTTTTTTCAGAGAGTGGAAACACAAAAGCTAGGCTGCACAACTGCCCCTGTGTGTCCATTCAGAGGTTTTAAATCCGCACAGTTACTAATTAAAATGCCATGCAATGTAGCACAAATAAACATAGCCTGTCTCTGAATTCCAGAGTTTCTGCAATGACTCCTGATTTGAAGAACAGGTTAGTAAATTGGCGTGGCTATGGTCAGGGTAGTTCTGTTCCATTCATATATTTAATGGTTAGTTTGTAGCTGCTGTTGAAAAAAGTGTCTCAGATCTATCCATATGCATGAAAAACACTCCCAAGGATTTCATTCTTTGATTCTTCTGTTTTTCTTTTTGCAGAGAGATTTATTGAGCCATGAGGGCCAAATAGAGCTGTAGCATGTCTACTGGACTCTGTAATCAAAGTGGTAATGTTTTGCTGGACATCATAATGCTCAGCTTTCCAGTGACATTTCCTTCACTCAGATTTGTCACTTCTGATTTGGCCCCACGTGTGAACTGGCATGAAGAGAGCCCTCTATTATTATGGCAGGACTCCAGTGCGTTCCTCCTCCCCAAACAAATCATGTAAATGCGTGTCCGCTCTTTGCATACACTTGAAGGATTTCATGGCATCTCTTTAGATTACTGTAATCTGCCTTTATTACTAAATTCAAGAGCTGGTATCTCAAAACTCTGATTTAGTAACCTACTTGGATGTTGGAGTACTTTGATTCAGGGTCTCTGAGAGTAATATTTTGTAATCTCTAGGTAACAAAAATTTACAGTGTTTTTTAGACCTTTCTCTTTTAATAATTCTAGAGAGAAGAAAAGGAAACCAAAGCCTATCTCTCTATTTTTTGTTTCAAAGATTCCCATATGGAAAAGTCTATAGAACTTAACAGAAAAAAATTATAACTGTTCTCTAGGCTTTTTGAACTATCCTATAGAATTTAATCAAAAATTATATTCCTGCTTTTGAATACTATAGGCTGGTTTACACAGAGAGAGAGAGAGAGAGAAAAGACTATAATTTTCTATTGAAGTCTATAGGTTTTAAATTTCTATTAAACCATGTTTAATTTCGATAGAACCCTTTGGTTTAATCAGGATTAAATTCTGTAAAATGTTTCCATGAAGAATTACTGCAGACTGCAAAAGTGCTAAAGTTAAATTGTAATATGTAGTGGACATAAATATCCTTTTAAAGATTCCTGAAAATTAGTGGTAAAACATTGAACATTTTAAATTAACTTTTTTATTATTTTTAATCTATCCTATCCTGTTATAGGAGCACATTAATAAATAACAGAATAAAGCAGATTTGGCTGGGTTGTTTGCAAAAGAGAGGGGTTGTACATAACTGTTGTCTAATATATGAAGCAAGTTTTGTATAACATCCATTCATTTTAGCAAACAAATAAAGGCAAGATCTGAAGACAACCCAGAACAATGACTCCTTGGGAAGACTGTGTTTGTCTAGATAACATACCACATTCTTTAAATCTGTCTTCTGAATCAGCCTCCATTTATCTTTCTTAGCATAACAGTGAATGCGGACTGAAGGGCCGTGTCTTTCCTTCTAGTTATCAAGACTTGGTGCACGCACATAAATAAGACTGTAGGTGAATTGAATATGCAAGTAGCTGCAGGCTTAACAAATATTCTTTCAGCTCCAAGAATAATTGAGGCCATGGTGATTGGTGGGATTTTGTAGGGTGCTGCAGGATTTTGTGGGTTTTCTATAGAACGTCGTAGATGATGTGCCGGGCCCTGCAGTGCATTTCTATGAGCATGTCGCACTCTGTTGCTGTTGCTGCTGCATGTGCAGAAAGTTAAAAAGGCTGCAATTACGCTAGCATTGGGAAGAAAGTAGCAAGAGAAGTGATTTGAAGAGAGTGAACCAGGCGCAAAGGGAGAGAGCTTTAGAGCTGGTGGCAAATGTGCGATTTCTCTTCAACTGGAGATCATTTTTAGAAACTGAAGAATAGCAAATGTCACAAACAGTGGAGGCTTGGCAGGGTAGGCATTGTCTTGAGTCAAATACAGAATGATCTTTACCTACTGCGGTAAATTGTTCATTTTGTGTATTCACTTTCAGATGTCACCAGTTTTCTCTGGGCATAAATAAGGATCACATTTGTGGAAATGTCTGTAAGAAAACTGAGCTGAAAAACGGGGTGGAGGGGTTGTAAGAGAAGTCGAGACTTAAAAAATGAGAAGCAGTTCACAATTTGTTAGAAAAAGAAACAATGTTGGAATCTTAGTTTTTGTATGAGGGGGACAACATTTCCCCCCATCCTTCTCATTTTTCCCTAATTCTGCCTTATGGCCTCAAAATAAAACTTGGGGCCTTCACTCTCAGAAGAAGAGAGATCTGCTTCGCATTTTAAGGAGTTCACCAAAAATGATCAGTGCTCTTCCGATCAACAGCCAGACGGGATCATTCAGAGGTCTCTTCCCTCATCTGAGGAGCATGAGGGCCAAGAAATAAAAGGTTAGGATCAGAATACAAACTGATCTGTGGTTGGCAGCCCACAGACTTCTGGGCCAAACTGAGGATCACTATTATCATTGAATTTTGTTTGCACAACCATTTGGACTCTGCAGTCTTCAGTGTTGTCTCTAGCCAGATTAAAAAGTAATTTTTAAAAAGTTGTTGTTTCCTGTTTTATTCCCCCATGTCTTCATGACTTCGCGGGATGTTAGTTTAGAACGTTGAAATAACACTAACAGTAAGTAAAAATTCCTAGCAATTATCTCACCTTCCTGACCATTTCTGTTAAGGCAGCCATCTTGATTTTTTTAAGTGCTTGCTCCATCTGGGGAGTTTGTAATTGGCACAATGGTGGTTTATTAAAATGAATAATTCAGTTGTTTTCAGCACTACACATAAAACCAAAATCAAAACAGCTAAAAGCTTACATGAATTGAAATTATGTGGCACCTGTGATCTAATCTGTTACTGATACCCTGAAGCAAGATTTTAATTCTAAGGCTGTATGTTTCAAGGCTTGAAGACTCTTCACATTTCCATCCCTCATTCTGTTTTTAACTGAATTGACTGAAGATTGCTCTTGTTTTTACAAAACTATGCAGTGTGCAGAATGAGGTTGTCTTCCTCATCTAGTCTTTGTGTGTTTTATAATTTGCTAACTACAGATTTCAGATAAAGAAAAGTGGACTTGGTTCAATTCCAGAGAAATATAGGGGAATAAAAAAGAGGTGTGTGATAGAGTCCAAGAGAATTGGGCATACCAGAGTCTAACTAGCAGCACTGCTTTCTCTGAAAGCGCAAACTCCCCTTTCATCCCTTGAGATGGTCCTTCAGGAAGAGAGATGAGGCACATGGGCAGGGCAGTGTGGCAAAGCTTGCACTGCTGGTATCTGTGCTGTAAATATTTGCAGAAGAACCAAGGGATCCATCTTCTAGTGCTGTCATACTGGCACCTTGCGCAAAGCACTACGTTACCTTTTTAAAAGTTGTGAGTATGAAAAACTGTCAAGCTTGATTCAGCGTGGAGCGTTTCTCAATTGTTCACAAAAGCCTGCAGTGGAGATCATGCCATGTGCAAAAAGATCATCTAACCTTTGCGCACAAGACAGTGGCCGCACTTAGGCAGGAGAGCTAATAAAATTTCAATCTTTAGATTGTTCAGTTTAAATGTAAATACTTAAATGGGAACTTGCTCGAGGAACTTTGATGGCTTTAAAAACTCCTTTCTAGCCTCAGGCTGTAAAGCAAGAGCTGAAGCTTTATATTGCTCTTTGATATTTGCAGTCACCATACGCTCAAAAGTGCATATTTGAAATCAAGCCTTCAGTTGCTGTTGAAGCCTGTGACCTGCCTGTATCACTGGTAGGGTAAAAATGTTAATCATTTTATTATCTTCCACCCTCTGAGATTCTTGGCATTTTTGATGATGTATGATTGATTCAAGAAGCACAAATGGTGCAGCCTAACTCTTTTGAGTACCCATAGCACATTCGAAGCCAAAATGACAGCACCTGACCAAATCTATTTACTCAAGTAAGAAAAACTGCTTTAGAAGAATGATCAACATCTTATATTTTTTGTCTAAAAGGTACTTCTGTGTGGGAGACCTTCAAAAGCTGACAAGTGAACAGTGGTGCAAAAGGATTGTATTTATCTGGATTTCTCGGCAGGCTCTTAAACAGTTCTGTCTATAAAATCTAATATTCTTAATGCTGAGAGTAAATGGCAAAGAAAATTATTCACCAGGTATAGATTGTCTGGACATCTGCGTTCCAAGTAAATAAAAGACAACTGTATGGGAAATGCAGAAAATGTGTCTCATTAAGGAATATCACCATGAATGAAGTATGGTGCGCTGGAAACAAAATCATTCATTTGTGCCATAGTGGATTAAATGTTCATGATTACTGCTGAAATAACTAAGTGCTCAGATGTCATGGTGGTAAAGGCAGAATAAGGATTGAGGAAAGGAGGAAAATTCCATATTGACACACACGAGATCTGAGACATTAGGCATGGAGCCAGAGCTATTCCTTCTAATAAGGGACAAGTGGTCACTCTGGTATTTAAAGACTATTGTTAGCACATCTTACATAGTTTTACTGATCCCTGATACACTATATCCGTCAGAAGTGGTTTAAAAGCTTCATACAAGAAGCTATTTGTGGAGCACAACAACAGGAAGTTTTATTGGTCCTACAAAACCCAGAAACAATGCTTCACATTCTTGAGGGCCATCTACTGGAACCTTGCCCGGTAACTATTTACATATACATATACATGCATCTATATCATAGAGCACTCTTGAGACTTTGAGTGGAAGGAGAAAAAAAAGGAGAGTTGAGGAGTTGGCAAGTGACATGATGTGAGAAGGGGAGTAGCTGAAAATGGGAGCTGAAGTTTAGGCAGTGACAGTACCGCCTTGGGCCTTGAGAGTGAAGACAAGATGGTTGAACATATGTAAAAAGAAGAGGTGCCGGTGGAGGAATTTGCTTTTAAAAATTGCAGAGTGCATTTTGATTGGTCCTGCACATAAATATAAAGGTAAAAGAGAGGATGCAAGGAGATTTCACCTTGGGTGCCTTGGGACTAGCTGCACCGAGTCTAGAGAGTACAGGCACAGCCCCTGGGTAGCTGTGGTTGTGATACTGGCTTTCCCAAAAGAGAAGTGACTGAATTAGGTTGGTATGCCCTTTACACCAACAAGTAGAACTCGTGGCTTGTGTCAGACGGGGTCTGGTGCATCTTCTAATATGACAGAGTAATATGTGCTCTCCATGTGCCCCTGACCAGAATTCAGCCCATGGGATGCTACTTCAGTATGGTCGTTTCATGCTCTCCCTCAGAACAGGTTTTAAACCCGGAATCAATGTTAAGGGATGTCCCAGCTATCTCCCATTATCATGGCTGCCTGTCCCACATTCTGCTATTCTCTTTATCCACTGTAATCTATTAAAGGGGAATTGTTGCTTCGTTTAGGCTGCAGAATTTGTTTCTCTTTTATGTTGGAGCAAATTCTAATCTTGGTTACAGGTAGAAGTAACTCCACTGAGGCCAGTGGCTCAATACCTGCCCAGGTTAGGGAGTTGGCAGCTAATTCCAAATCTAACAAATTGCTTATGGCTGTAGAATTTCTTGAAAGAAATTTGCAGTGCTAAATACATCCACCCCTTTTGTGTTAATAGGCATTTAGGAATGTTTCTTTGCCTATTCCCCCTCCCCCCCCCAGCAGTTGTAATGTTCAGACAGATTTTTATAAATTGCCTTCGAACTGAAAGACTTGTTTTCCTGTTTATTTTAAACTGGCATTCATACATACAGGAAAAATACACACAGTATCCTGCCATGTTTCTGTTGGCAAGTATTAAGTTATCCTTGTCAGAACATGCCAACAGGATTTCTCTTAGCAAGCTAGCAGAAAGAAAACAAGCGGTGCTCAGACTAAACAGACCCCATGCTTGGGTGTAATGCCGGATTCTTGTTAAACACTGTTCCCCTAAATGATGCTCAGCAGATTCTGCGTTCATTTGGTTTATAGTTGTTCTGTGGGAATGTGGAGTACTGATTACAGATTCAAGTCTTTGGAGTTACTCCAGATATACACTATTGTAACTGAGATCAGAATTTGGCCCTCAGAGATTAATAGCCAGGTTCTTTAATTTTTGTTGTCCCCAGTGGATGCAAAGCCCATGTAGCCCTCCTGCACCACCCCTCTGCCATTGAAGCTTCTGATATAAGCTACAGGAGGGCACTAGTAGGTATGTCTAAATAAATAAATAAAATAAAAAATGAATGTGTCAGGGAGTCTCTGGGCTTGGGCCAACTAACTCGTGCTTGTTCTTTGGGACTAAAAATATCAGAGTAGACATTCCTGCTTGCGCTGGAGCCCAGAATCCAAGACCCTCTTCCCTCACCGGGTTTCAGAGCCTGGGCTCCCAGTCCAGGGGCAGCAAGTTATATGGGCCCATGGTGCCAGGAATATTCAGGGCCCAGGGGCCCAGCTCCACCAATGTGTAGGGCGGTGTCTCGCCCCTGGCCACCGCCACCACCACTGGCAGTGCAGCGGGGCTAAGGCGGCTTCCTTTCTGCCCTTGCTCTGTGCCACTCCCGGAAGCGGCCTGCGCATCCCTGCAACTCCGGGGCGTAGGACGTGTGTGTCTCCGCGCGCTGCCCCTGTCCTGAGCGCCAACTCTGTAGCTGCAGGGGCTGGGAGAAGGGGGATCAGGAGAGAGGAAGGGGATTGCAAGCCGAGCCCCAGGGCTGTGTGAGGATGGGCCCAGGCTGGGACCTGCTCACGGGAAGAAGCCAGGCACCTTTTCTTCTCCTCTCCCCATGTGTTCGCTTCACCCCGGCCCCCCTGCCTAGGAGCCGCTGCCAGAGGGGTGTGCGGGTCGCTTTTGGGGGCCACCCAAAGTAAGAGCCGCACCCCTCACCTTCTCCTGCACACCTGCCCCAGCTCAGAGCCTGCACCCAAACTCCCTCCCAGAGCCCGCCCCCCACACCCTCTCCTGCACCCTAACCCCTTGTCCCAGCCCAGAGCCCACATCCCTCCCGCATCCAAACTCCCTCCCAGAGCCTGCACCCCTCCTGCACCCAAACTCCCTCCCAGAGCCTTAGGCAAGTGTGTGTGGGAGCAGGGGGGAGGGGTCTTGGATCTGTTCTGGGCACCACCAAAAATTATACAAACCTGCCGCCCTACTGGTCCAGCCCAAATGTATACCTGGCTCTTCTTTAGTCCTGTAGTTGACCTGGGCTCTGAGACTTGCTGCTGCAGGTCTTTTTTTTTTTCAGTGTGGATGTACCCAGTGTGTTCTGACAATCACCAGCTAACAGACAACCCCTGAGGCTCTGTAACCAGCTTCATGTCATTTAGAGCAGCCCCAGTGCTGCTCTAATCTATGCCAAGACTGGACTCTCACTCAGGGATCCACAAAAGGCTCTTTGTGGTTCTTTTCTCAGCAGATATGGTATGCCTCTGAGAATGTAGGCTAGGACAGAGGCAACACGTGGGGGGGCTGCACAGGGTCACATGCCCCTCCCCCCTCAGAACCCTACTGCATACTACCAGAACCTTTAAATTGTGCCCCTCTCCCCACTATCAATAGTCTCTGCCAGGACAGGATGGTAAGAGGCACTGCACTCCAGTGATGGAAATTAGAGCAGCCTTAGGGCCAGACTGACCATCAGCATTGATTGTGGGCAGAGTCAGGAAGCTGCTGAAAAGTCAGGTCGGCTACCCCCTCAGGTAAGCTCAGCAGAGCTCCGTCACACCTAAGTATCTGCTTGTGGATTTTAAAGCCTGTGAGATGTATTTGAAAACTGAAAAATCCCTGGTTAGTGTGGCAGAGGTTATATAACGGCTTCAGGAATCAACCGTCATATATGGCATTTTGCAAATTTCAAACTGAGATTCCTTTCAAAAGTGACTTTTTTGTTAATGACCCAAGTTTTGCTGTAAGCTTTTAACTTGATGGGAGTGAGAGCCAGCTTTTGAGGTTCTGTAGCATTCCCAAAGCAGGTGAGTGCTCTTACTTGGAGTAGGCAAGAAAATTGAAAGGAAAATTTTAGCTTTCTTGTTTAAGATACATTTCTATCCCTTTTCTTTCTGAAGGAAAATATAATTGATGTGAACCAATCACTTGACCCAAGAGCTTGTCACTCCTTTACCCTAAAGATAACAGGTTATTCACAGTGATTGGCTTTTGGATTCTGGAAAAAACATAACCATACGTCCCTTGGCTTTGGGGACGACCTCATGTATAGGTGGCAGTACCACCCAGGCTATTGCTAATGACACTAGAGCCACCGTAACCTGCTACTGGTCAGCTAACTCTCTGAGTCAGTTCTTCTGCTGAACAGCTAGCATGCCCTCTGGCCACGGGGTGGTTCCGGGAAGCTGTATAGCATGAGAACCACTGGTCTAAGCAAATGATTGAGAGCAAGAGACTAATCCCAGTTTTGGGTCACATAAACCAAACTTTTCAAACTTGGGTGCCTAATGTTAGGCATCTAATTCCAAAGATGTGGATTTAGATGCTTCGCTTTAATCATCCTGTTTGAAAATGCTGATCTTAAGCACTCCGTGCCTCAGTTTCCAAATGGAGGAGAGTAGCAGACCAATCATCTTTCCTGCCAGGAGACAACAACAGCTAGCAGGAGTCTGCAGAGGAAGGAGGATTGTGTGAAGACAGAGGATTATAGAGTGTTTTATGAGGCCTTCTGTGACTCAGATAAGCACCAAACTTCTTTCACTAGTTCATAGGTTTGTTACAATAACACAGGACGTGGGTTCATATGGGGAGGGTACTGTTTATTGATAATTAAGATGCACATTAAAAATAACCTAAAATTTACCAGGCTGCATGCACTGTCCCCAGATCCCCAGCATGGAGAATGGCCCTGGAAAAAAATGTGAACAGTCATGGGGAGGGAGGGGTATGCAGTGTAGTTGTGTGTTGGTCCCAGAATATTAGAGAGACAAGGTGGGTGAGGTAACATCTGTTCTTGGACCAACTTCTGTTCATGAGAGACACAAGCCACACACAGAGTAGGAATGATTATTCTAGGTTCTAGCCCAGTTTTTCAAAAGTGCACACACATGTAGCTTGTAATTAGGATTCATATGTGCATAACTTTGCTCATGTGCATTGGGTGTTTCACACAGACATGTTGTCATGCATATATTCAAAAACTTGGCCTCACATAGTTCCCATTGATAGTTCTCTGTGATAGTTACCTGAGAAGAGAATTTGATCCTGCAGGCGAAAAATGTGAACACCCCTCTTTAGAAGGTGATTGCTCAGAGCCCAAAGCACAGTCAGGTGTCAGTGCCTGTCATTCAAAAATAAGGCTCACTCAGTAAAGCTCATCCAAGCTTTTGGAAGCACTTTCCCAAGCACTCTGGTAAAGAGACTGGAGTGGCTTTATAGATTGGTAGGCAGCAGAACAGAACACCTCAGTTTAAGTGAGGACAGAGCAGATGCCTTTTTAATTTAGTCTCGTTCGTGTAAAAATACAGAGCCAAATTCTGACTCCTTTCACGTCAGCGGGATATCTCACAAATGAAGGTGCTATCCAACATGAGTAAGTTACAAGAATCTGGCGCATATAATTTTTGCTTTCAGAAACCTTTTAAAAACATGCATGAATCCTTTCTCTTCAACCATCCTGTTCATGCTGTGAGGTTACTTAATATAGTTTTGAATATCAGATTTAAAGACATGACAAGGGGTAGATTCAAAGAAAAATCCTTGTGCATATCAGGTTTCTTGCATTAGCTTTTCATTCCAATAAATAGAAGATCTTATTTTATGTCTCTTTTGCTTTCTGAAGATTTTTTTCTGCTTTAATCCCTCATATGTATAATACATTAAAGTCATTAATAATGAAGTAGGCTTTTAGCATCTACCCTGGAAGGTAAAACCCTTAATCACAGTAACATCATTAGTGCATTCAAGCACTTAATTTTGATGCTTGACAGCGTTTTAAAGCACATAGCCATTGATAAGAACAAATAAGTGTTGTTATGTTTAATTGAGGGGGAAGCATGAAAAACCCTAAACTTCAAGTAATTAAATTTAAATATGTCATTTGAATTTAGCTGAGGTAATGTATAAAGTGTGGGTATATTTTTCAATCAGTGAAAGACCTCTTGAGTAAGCATGATACATTTAAATTCAAATCCTGGAGAGTGGAAAGTAAACCCCACTGCGGTTAAGAAGGTAACTTGACTAAAACACTGAGCATTGTGTGCATTTGACATCCAAGTGCTCAGGTTTCAAGTACTTTCATAAAGGGCTGTTTTCACTCATGGCTGCTTACAGGCCAGAGACCTCTCATTGCAACTGTTTATTTCCTGTTGTCCCCCTCTCGATACTAATATGAACCGGTAATGAAACACTGTCACGCTGCCTCTGCCCTCCTTTCAATTGCCCTAAAACTGTTATAATTCAGGGCTTGTTGGCCCTAGGAAATGGCTTTATGGCACTTGGGTGAAATTTTTGTAGTGCATCTGCTCTCTCTCTGTTTGTAGGCCACAAGCACAGAACTGCAGTAATAAAACTACTAGTAGGTGTTTAATGGCAGGTTATTGAGGAAGTAGATAAAAGAAAACTGCTGCATTCACATCAGTAGGGGGGTGAAGTTTTTAAGGGAGATGAACTACTGAGCTTTGAACTGAAGAAAGTTATACTTAGCTATTATATCAAAGGGAATCTCCTTTTATTTCACACCAAAGTATCTCCAGTCAGTCTTCACTGTGAAATATACTGGTTTGGTAGAATTTCTACACAGTATGTAACATTCTAGTATGTATGTGTCTGCCTACAGACATGTATATTGGGTGTGGGGAGTTGTAACTTGGTATTATTATGGCAACAATTACTTTACAAAGAGTGTTAACTTTGTTTCACTTTTATACTACTTGATGTATTTCTCTCTATTGAGCACCTCCAATAATACAGATTTCACGAGGCATACTTTTTTAGAAATTAAGGTCCACAATAGCTGTGCTGCTTGGATGTCTTGGGAAGAGTAACATTTCCAGTTACGTAGTTTGGGATCAACCAATTGCTTGTCCCAGATATTGAATTAAAAAATAAAAGACACTTTTTTTTCATTAGAGAGACTAGGTGGGTGAGGTAATATAGTTTATTGAAACAACTTCTGTTGGTGAGAGAGAGAAGCTTTCGAGCTTACATAGAGCTATTCTTCAGGTCTGGGAAATGTACCCAGAGTGTCAAGGCTAAATACAAGGTGGAATAGATTGTTTAGCATAAATAGTTCACACATATTTCAAGGGATCATTCAAGGTGAAGTAGCCCATTAACATCTCTCCAGTAATGGGGGGGTTGGAGGGGCGGAGGAAGAGAAGTGCGGGAAAGGGGTTGGTTATAGATTCACTGTCTCTGTTCAGTCCATGATTTTTAGTGTCTAGCAAAGTTATGAATTTCATCTCCCAGGCTCGTCTTTTCAAGGTGTTGTGCAGGTTTCCTTTGAGGATGCGGACTGAGAGGTCAGATATAGAGTCATCACTTTGTCCCCGGGTGATATAGTGTTTTTGGCTTTTATAATTTTTCTGCGTGAGTTCATTTGACGGTGCACGTATTGGTTTCACCTACATAGTTGTTATTGGGGCATTTAGTGTGCTGGATGCAGTGCACCACATATTGTCATAGGCATGTGCAGGACCCATGGATCTTGAAAGGTGTGTTGTGGGGGTTGTTGATTATCAGGTTTTACATCTTTTGTTCTGGCAGAGTCTGACGCTGCTTTGAATTGGTGTGTCCTAGTCTGTGGGGAGCTTGTTTCTGATAGTAAGCTTGGAGAGATATGGGGGGGGGGGGGATGAAGGCTAGAAGAGGGGGTTCAGGAAAGATTTCATTCAGGATGGCTCCCCGTCTTGTATGGGTTGTAACTGTGTGAGGATACCCCGCATGGGTATTTCATTAACAGACAAGAGAGTAGTTCCAGCAAAGATGTTTAAATGAGTTCAGGTCCTCAATTTTCCAGTACACTAGACCGGTTATCTGAAAACTTAAATTTGAATAATGGAGGTTATGTCTCCAATACGTATCATTTATATGAATCCTCAATTATCTGAATGAAATCCATGTATGCCATTCCATTTGAATAAATGGGGTTCTGCTATACAGCATTAGCAAAGTAAATCAGAGGGAAAAGTAGCATGACATTGTGCCGGGTTGGATCACAGAAACCCCCTTGGGAGCTGCCACCCAATGTGCAAAGACTACCCCTGCTTCTGTTTTCCCTGCCAGCTCAGGACTCCAGCACCCTGTCTTGCTGAGCCAGACACTCCCGTCTGCTCCAACACAGACCCAGGGTCTGAATCACTTGTCCCAAAGCTGCAAGTTTACCTAAAAACAGCTCACAGTAGTGTGCTTGTCTTTAGCACTCAGATGCCCAACTCCCAATGGGGTCTAAACCCAGATAAATCCGTTTTACCCTGTATAAAGCTTATGCAGGGCAAACTCATAAATTGTTCGCCCTCTATAACACTGATAGAGAGATATGCACAGTTGTTTGCTCCCCCAGGTATTAATACATACTGAGTAAATTACTAAATAAAAAGTGATTTTATTAAATACAGATAGTAGGATTTAAGTGGTTCCAAGTAGTAACAGACAGAACAAAGTAAGTCACCAAGCAAAATAAAATGAAATGCGCAAATCTATGCCTAATCAAACTGAATACAGATAATCTCACCCTCAGAAATGCTTCAGTAAGTTTTTTTTCAGACTGGACACCCTCCAGGCCTGGGCACAATTCTTTCCCCTAGTACAGCTCTTGTTGCAGCTCAGGTGATAGCTAGGGGATTCTTCATGATGGCTCCTCTCCCCCTCTGTTCTCTTCCACCCCTTTATATATCTTTTGCATAAGGTGGGAACCCTTTGTCCCTCTGGGTTTCCACCCCACACACACACTGGAAAAGCACCAGGTTAAAGATGGATTCCAGTTCAGGTGACATGATCACATGTCATTGCAAGACTTCATTGCCCACTTGCACACACATATACAGGAAGACTTAACATGTAAACACAGTCAGCTGCAGACAATGGTCCTTGTTAATGGGAGTCATCAAGATTCCAAACCATCATTAATGGCCCACACTTTACATAATTACAATAGGCCCTCAGAGTTATATTTCATATTTCTAGTTTTAGATACAAGAGTGGTACATTTATACAAATAGGATGATCACACTCAGTAGATTATGAGCTTTGTAATGATACCTTACAAGAGACCTTTTGCACTAAGCATATCCCAGTTGCATTATTTTCACTTATCATCAAATCTTTATAAAACTATCCCAGTTACATTATATTCACTTATTATCATGTTTTTATAAAACCATATAGACTGCACAACGTCACAGACATTTAAAAAATAAAGGGGGGTGGGTGGAGGGAAGCAGCATTGGAATTCCATTCCACTGCACAGAGAGTTATCTCATTTGTATTATTGCTCTTTGTATCTTGTTTATAAATCAGTGGGATAAATCGCCAATATAGCATCTAAATTAAGAAAAGAGAGTGGAAGGGTTAGCCAGAATAGAGGTAAAGAAAGCAGAGCAGGGAAAGAATTGCCAAAAACTCTTTTGACTCCTTCATATCCCACCTCTGCACACACATCTGTGAAACTATATCAAATGACCCAAACTTCTCTGTTATCCTGTTTGGTCAAGTTATTCTTATTAGGCCTGGAGGCATTGTCTACATTACAACATTTTAGCCTGTTCAAATATGCTTGTGAAGAGTCTGTCTCTCTAAGATACTTCTAATGCCCCCTATCACTATAGCATCTGAGTACCTTACAAACTTTATTTATTATCATCACACAGCTGTGAGCTATCCCCATTTTACAAATGGGGAGCTGAGGCACATTCAGTTGCCCAAAGTTGCACAGGAAGTCTGTGGCGGAGCAGAGAAAGGAACCCAGGTCTTCCAAATCCTAGGCTAGTCCCAAAACCATAGGACTATCCTACATCTCCATAGGATCCTTTGTCAAAGTTTACTACAATTAGCTGACACAATGCATTCTTAGTTCCCTGGGTTCTAATCATGATTAGCTGATGTGCTTCTGAACACAATTTGTCCTGGTATGCACTAATTGTTTGGTCATTGTCAGCATTGTGTCTGACTTGGTAATGTGGATGACAAGCCCTAGGATGACCCAAACTCCAATTTTCTCAAAAAAGGCACCCTTATAGCCGTAACTCTTTATGGGCCAAAAGGTGGGCCCTGCACAAAGCCTAAGAAAATGGCTGTGTTCGGGAGAGTTGAGTGGGGTTCGGTGTGGGAAGGAACATTTCCAGCTTCCCCAAGCAGTGGGCTATAGTAGTCCCTGTGACTGTTGAAGCCACCACTTACACAGGAGTAAGGGTGATCAGCCAGTGGATCCACGCGACAACAGATCCACCAGATCCTCCCCAAAGACACCACCCTTTACTTATTCGCAGCTCTACAACACACAAGGGGGTGTGGAACCCCTGCAAGGGGTCCCCACATTCTGGCATTCCATGCAGCACCAGTACTACATGTGCTCAGGGCTTTCCACGCAGAGTGTGGAGGAGCAGGATATGCCCCCAAAGGGAGATTCTGGAGAGGCCCTGGAAAAGCAAAGCTCCACCCTCATAAAGTTGACTGTGGTGACCAACACTTGAATCTGGGCTGTTAGGTTTTCTATGCACTATAGGATTGGAAATATTTCATTTCATAGTATTAACACAATGAAGGCTGGATGAAGGGTTAAGTAGAATTAAGCTGTATCATGCTCAACATATGACCAGTAAGGAATAAGAGGGTGAAAGTAGGGTGCAACTTTTAGCTTAATTCATAGAAAATAGAGATAGAAATGAACTATTAGGGTATCTAGCCCATCCGTACCTGTTTTAGCGCCAGGTTGTTCTCTTCAGTATGTCGAAATGCATGAGAGTAAGTGAACAATTTTTGAGATATAATGTGGGCAGGTGGAAAAACATTTGCTAACCCATAGGGACTGAATGCTCTAAGTAAAGAGGAGATCAGTGTGTATTCATGTGCCATGAATAACCATTTTACTGCAGAGCTAAACCAGATTGTCTTGTATTTCTGTAGCTCACCATTGCATGGAAAGAGCTCTTTATATTCCAATATCTAGGCCTGGAGAAATGAAATAGAAGAGTGGGGCCATTAGAACAATAATGAGGGAGGGAAACCATAAAGTGAACAAATTTTCTATCTGAGATTGCTGGGGTCAGATCGGAATAAGTGACAGATTCCCTGTGAAAGAATGACATCTCTGCCTTCTGCATGGCACTGGTTAACTAAGCAGGTTTTTCTCTGGTTGGGTTATTGCTAATCTGCTGTGTGTGTGTGCGCACACAGAAAATGAACCTGATTTCCATTTTATTAGCTAAGCAGTGATGTTACTGCAGAGCAAAGGGAATAAAATGTGCCCTTGGTTTAGAAGCCACTGGGTTATCAAGCAGGAGAGTTGCATTACCAATCCCAGTCATGTCACATCTATAACTTGATGGAACACACCTGAATCCTCCCTGTTGGTTTATGTTTATAGTCTCCTCTGTCATCTAGTATCTGTCTGTGCACATGAGACACGGAGACAGACAGACAGAGAGAAAGGGTCTGGAGGCATTTCTAACAGAGATGCCAAGCTGTCAAATAATAAATCAGGAAGAGGCTCCCTGATGGCTTCACTTCAGCAAGAAGACTCCCTTTTGTGACTATGTGTGTTGTGCCTACTGGTTATTTTCACTCCCATCCGAGCTGTCTGATACGGTCAAGTAGGTTTGAAGCTTTCACGTTCAATTTTCCCTTCATTTATTGTGACTATTTTATTTCTCTGTCTTTCTCTGTAGTTTTCAGGGATACACATTACATCCTCCTTTCTCTTTTGACTACTTTCATGGATCTTCATCCCAGAGTTAAAAAAATAAAAATAAAAATCTGTACTTTTCTAGGGTTTCAGGGACAAAAGAGGAAATACATTCAATTTAGGAAGACCTCTAATCTCTGGTTATACAGAACGGCTTTGTTAGATAAGATTAAAAATTTCCTGAATGTCCCTCTTCATCCCGGGAGACCCCACCATTTGTATCAGCTATTGTCAGTAGTGGCGGGGCTTGATAACAGCTGGCTAGAGACGTGACCACACAGCAACACAACAAGAACCAGGCAGCCTGGTTCATAAATCTTCAGCAAACCCATTCCCCCAGCAGAGCTGTGAATCTGTTACTGTCATAGTCCCAGGGAAAATGCTTTGTCCTCCAACAAGTCAAAAACTGAACTTCAGCACTATCAAGGGCCCAATTGAAGTGCACATTGAGAAATATTTCATTGTCTTTTTAATTGTAGCCCTTATTATTGAACAAGGATGTAAATTTGAGTTGAATTTTGTTGGATACATGGCTAATTTTCCAAAATCATGTTTCCTTTCTGCCCTGTGAGTGGAATTGGAAGTGTATGGTACTGTAATCCAACTGTAACTAGCTATAATTTTTATATAGGGACAGTTACCATTGGAGTCTTATTCACAATACACCAGATTCTGATGTCTTCTTCATGGTGGGTAGCACCTGGCTCCCCAAGTAGTCCCATTAAAGTCAGAATCTGACCATCTGGAGTAAGCCCATTTACTTCAGTTGGACTACTCACAAACTATGGTACTTCACAGCATGAGTTAGGGTGGCAGAAACCTTGCCTATATATTTGAGATGCAAGTATCCCAGTGTTCATGGGAGAAGCTGAATTTGTACACAGTGGGCCCAGTTGTGCTCTCACTGAAGCAAAAGTCCCTCAACTTCAGAAGGACCAGGACTGATCCAAAGGTCAATATCCCATTTCTTATAATGTTAATAGCTAGTGAAATGACAGCAGTTAATATTGGAAGGTGAATAGGTGGAATTGCTATAGAGCCAGAACTAACAATTCCAAGGCCTCATGCAGCACGTTTAGTAAAGTTCAGAAATGAGCCAACATCTTCTAGTATGTTAGCCTCTTACAGGGATTTGGCTCTAGGCATGATATAACATGACAGTACTTGGACCACCATGCTGTTACTTCAGAGACTCCCGCTCTAGTATGAACTAGAATCCAAGAATGGGCTTGTTAGAGAATCTTTCTTTAAGAATAAAAGCTCACTGTGTTGTAGGTAATAGCAGCAAAAATAGCAGCCTTATGCGCAAACACAAGTCTTTTCTTCAAGAGACGTTTTAATTCCCGGCAGTGCTATAGATTCACAAAGCCCATTGAGTAGGAAAGCTACAATTAAAAATACATGATCCTCATTTAAAAATAAAATATTGCTAATATACAGTTTTTCTTTTTTCTTGTCAGCTCCGTCTCCAATTGCTTTGATCCAGGCTAAAGAAATAACAAGGCACAGCGTTGCATTGGCCTGGCTGGAACCTGACAGGCCGAATGGAGTCATCTTGGAATATGAAGTCAAATATTACGAGAAGGTATTACTAAAAATGATCAGATGAGGTTTGTTTCCATTACAGCCATTCCCAGATAGGATCTCATTATCGGGACCAAATAGGTTTGGTTTCATAATCATAATCAATTAGGGATTTCATACACTTGAACAGTTACACTGAATAATGAGAATAATATACTGCACTCTGCTCTAACAGTGTATTTGGGTTTTTCTTTTTTTCTCTCTTAGAACCAGGTTTTTACAGTGAGCATATTTATAATGAGAATCAATATAGCTGAGAAGTAGTGATACATTAACCTTACGTCAGAGATAGAAGTGTAATAATGAAGTATGTAACACAGTAATAATAATAATATCTGTTTAAGTCGATGGCTTCTGCTTAGAGTGATGGTGTGGGTTTGATGGCTTTTAATAGAAAATAAGGAAAAGAAAATTATATTCTTCAGCCTTTCCAAGTTATAGAGAGACATTATTTCTACAAAATAATTTGTCTCTCCTCAAGTACAGAACTATGAAAAGAGCTATTTCAAGGTTGCCTGAAAAATGAACAATTACCTTTTCTTTCTCTCTCTCTCTTTTTTTCTTTTTTTAAAGGTAATCGCTTATTTGTCTCCCTAATAAAGCCAGAAAAGGGCAGCTGATTTTCACTGAAACTAGATTACAACATTTTCTGACACATTTTCCAGCCTGAAATAGACTTTAAGACATGGGCTTTCTGGCAGACATTTCCCAAGGGTTTCTTGGATATGTAGCTCCTGGCTGGAAGAGGGGAAAAAGAAAGAGTGAGCAAGAATAAAATGTTATTTGTTCATCAGCAGGATCATGATTGAAGACCTGGCTACTTTCCAGAGAATTTTCCCGTTCGATTTCTGAAACAGTCATTGATACCTGAACATTAGACCTACCATCCCCATCATCCTTTCTGGCCATCCCCAAGACCCCCTTTAAAACCCAGTACTAGTAAGGGTAACAACAAAAACCTTTTTAGGGATCTTTTGAAAAGTCAATTGCTATTAATCATAGCCTCAGACAGATTTGGCAGTGAACTGGGGTCCACGGTTCACTGTGCAGGGGGACATTTTTGCGTGTCTCACCCCTGTGCTCTGTTGCTCCTAGGACCAAAATGAGCGCAGCTATCGCATTGTGAAGACAGCTGTCAGGAACACAGATATCAAAGGCCTGAACCCGTTGACTTCATACGTGTTTCATGTGCGAGCCAGGACAGCAGCGGGATATGGGGACTTCAGTGGGCCGTTTGAGTTCACGACTAACACAGGTAACAACATGTGCATCATTGGCGCAGGGCTGACAGTAGATACATTCCTTCCCCCATTTTTTTCTTTCTTTCTTTACTCTACTCAGATTATACTGAATTTGACTGAGCTGCTCATTGGGAGTTTGACTTCATTTATTTACTTGAAAGTGGCATCCATATTGTGTCATACTCCTGCATGGCACTATGATTTGTAAAAATGGCTGTTGACTGCCATTTCCACTGTTGTTTCTCTGATCCGGCCTTAGTAAATGTGACACAGTTATTTGGACGTGCTGCATACTGGATGAAAGATACTTACAAATCTTAATGAAGAAATCTGAATGTGGTATGGTAGAAGTACACACTATAAATGCTCTGAAGCTTTTTCTCTCATTGATTCATGGAGATTTATATTCTCAACTTCCTTTAATGCTAATATGAATTATTTGCATAAATTTCCAGTGTGTCTCATCTAGAGAAGGATAAACCCCAATTACTCTCCTTTTTTAATGTACTCTCCTTTTTTTATATGAATCAGTGAGGTATGTTGTGTGTATCTCCTTGATTTTGTGTTTTCTCTTACACAGTTTTGCAAAGGGAGGCATTTGTAGATTGTGCTATCTCTGGGTAGGTTCTCACTTGTTTAAGTCAAGGTAACATGTAATAGTCCACAAAAATGTGAATGGAGTGTTTGCTTCCTAAGACAGCGGAAGGAAGAGGATATGACCGAACATGTTTCTTTAATTTCCATTATGCAGGTCTGTTTAAATCACTTCAGGTCACGTCACACTGTGTTAACTTCCCTCAGGCATGGCATGAGAAAACTTAAAATAGTCAATCCACCAGGCAGAGGGAAGACATTTTAAAAACAACTTGCTCTGTTTGTGTCAGTGAGGAATGAGCATCTGGTCCATTAAAAAAAAATAAAGTAAACTGGGAAGCAATTCAGTGGGCAATAAAATAGGCATTATACCCTCTGACTGAGAATGGAGGGGCGAAGGAGAGGAAGTCCTTGTTCTCAGCAAGTTGAAGTTCCCCAAACCATTATCAAACATAATGTCTTTAACTAATTAGGGCCCTCCTGGAAAATTATGTTGAATGAATACATAATGAAGGCCTGAGACTGGCTTTGAGTAATACCCTGAACTGCTCTGCAAACCAGAACACAGCACTAAGTGTTGCTCATGACAATTTTGTACTGTAGGTGGCTTTGCCCTGGGTGTGTGACACTAACTGATGTCTTCTCTGTCTCTAGTTCCTTCCCCCATCATTGGTGATGGTACCAATCCCACAGTGCTTCTTGTCTCAGTGGCTGGCAGTGTTGTTCTTGTGGTCATTCTCATTGCTGCTTTTGTCATCAGCAGGAGGTAAGAACTTAAGCCTCTCTCTCTCCCTCTCTCTTTCATAAGGGAGCTTTTTGTCTCCTCCAAACAAAGCTGAATTCTTTGATTAGCATCATAAACAGTGCATTTGCATTACAAGCCCTCTCCCATGTAGCTTTGATCTTCTCAGCATTAGTACCACAGCAGTATGTAATGTAATGGTAATAGTTCCAGCGCTATTTGCCCTTCAAATGCAAAGCTGATTTCTGTAACTGGGATTGAGAAACAAGCCAACTGGAGAGCTGCGGATATTGTAATTTGTTGTTGAGTTTAATGAGTCTGAGTACAGGAGATCTTCTTGGGTTGGTTTGTTATATGCAGGGGAAGGAAAGCAGTACTGCAGTGAAGTAACGTGCATGGAGAACCTCAAACAGTCTTGCTTGGGTGTTTTTGGTTTTAATACCCCCGGTTGTCTGTACATGTCTGCATCAGCCATTGGGGTAGTTCTTCCATTGTGGGGAAGAAAGGCACTAAAGAGAAGCCATAGGCACTCAATACTTTGTTACAGTAACACACCAGATTGGGTCCTTTGCTTACATTGTCAGGCAGAACTATAATCTCCCATCAAGCACCCGCTTCTGCCCCCAAAACAAGGTTTACCCCTCAGAAAAATCACTACAAAATCTCATATCAGAGAGGAGAGAATACAAGTAGGGTCTGATTGCATTAGCTATAAATGGGCACAACTTCCTTTTGATTTACTCTTTCACTTAAAATCATCTTAAAAAGAGCAGTTAAATCAGTGTGATTATAATATCTGGTAAGTAGTCATGCATTGTAATGGCTTTCTGTGGGTGTTCAGCTCAAAGCATCCGTGCTGGCAAGAAAAAAGAGGAAAAGAACATATGAAAATGTAATGCAGAGAGACAGGTTTATTAAAAGCCATTGCAACAGAAAATAGCATCACCAGGGCTTGATGACTTAATCTGCTCTCTGCTTTTATTGATCACTTTATTATTTAAAGCCAGATTGATAGCAGGATACATTGGATTTCTAATTATGAGTCGCCACCTTGGAGAATTGAGCCTGTCGAGTTGTTCTGAGATGATTCCTTCCCCACCTCCCCCAATAAAAAAAAAAAGTCACTTCTCAAGGCTGATAAACACGGCTTGGTGATTGGCCCTCAATGGATCACTTTTTAGAAAATGAAATGTCAACCCCGTGCCCTAGTATTGATTCTCTTTAGTATCGGCCATAAAGCTGTCAAAGGAAAGGCTGCCTGGAGCCTGGTAGCTGACAGACTCGCTGATGCTGATGCGTACTCAGCCAATTCTTCTCCCCACTCAGGCTGTCTGTTTAGTTATCTCTGCCTAGAAGTGTTTAAATTGGACAAAACACAGATAAAGAGCAGGCTGGTAGCCAGGACCAAAGGCTGGCCTAAGTGCTGGTGGGAATGCAGATAAGTTAGTCAAGTGGCAGTGGGTTCAAAGATGCCCCACACCTCTGCCTCATTAGGTTTTAGAGAGGCTGCAGAAGAGAAAAGACATAACAAAGTAAACGAAATGCTAAGGCAGCAAAAACCATGAGGCCCCTTCATGGGATGTTCTCTGAATATCAGTGCATTTAGGATGTTTATCATAGCACTTACCTGCCTACATACATTTAGCTCCAGTAGTTGGAGCTAAATGTATGTAGGGGCACCTGAGGCCAGATCTGCACTAGAAACTTCTGCCAGTATGGCCATATTGGTAGGAGAGGTGAATTTTTGTGACATTTCTATACCAACAGAAGCCCAAGAGTGGACATTGTTATACTGGCATAAAAGGACTTTTGCCAACATAGCTTATTTTGTTCGCCAAACCGCCTGCACCAGGAAGCTTTACCAGTGTAGCTACACCAGCAAACCTTTTTTAGTGTACACTTGGCCTAAATCTCATAGTCGTGCCATCAGGTCTGCACTTAGGTATACAAACCTCCATTTTGTGCAGTTGTTCTCATCTCAGTATCCTAAAGAGGGATAGGGATATCCATTTAGGGTGCCCACGTCTGAAACTGGGACTAATATTGTCATTTAGCATTAAATCAAATCAGTGCTCAAAAAAAAACAAAATTCATCTTCATGGTAGAAACTTTCCTAAGGACTCTCCTACCTCCAGCAGCCCGAGAATATGTTGTTCTCTTCTGTCCCTGGGAGAGTTTGTTAACATTAGGATTAATCCACTTAAGTGTTAGTTTAAACTTGCGTAGATTAAGTCATGTAAATTCATACAGCAAAGGACAGATGGCAGCTTGTGCATTTCTACAAAGCTTTCCTACAAGCACGCTGCTAAATTCAGACTATTTCAAATGTAGCTTTTGGGGAACATTTGACGCAAGAAGATGAGGCTTTATTTTCAGAAGGGAGTTGAGTGCAGAAAGATGGCTTTTACGAATCCTTTTTTGATTATCTAATGAAATGATTTTTTTTTAAACAAATGTGTCATGTAAAGAGGTCTCTTGGCTAGTAGATTGGTTTACCTTCCACTCTCCAAATTTGTTGCAGACACAGCAACAAAACAAAGACAGACTCAGGTATGGAATTATGTGGCAGGCAGCAGCTTTTATTAAACTTTGGCACAGACAAGTACTACCCGCCCTTCGCCCACACTCTTCTATACCAGGCATTTAATTGGTTCTAGTGAAGGGGTTATAGGGCTCCTTACCATATAACCTGTAACTTGGGGTAGGCTCTCCTTAGCCTACACCTTCCCCTCCTGGATTCTACTCTCTTTCTGAGTCCTAGCACCCTTCCTCCCACAACCCTTACAAGGGGGATGGAGGGTGCAGAAGGGTGGGGACCATGAGGGCCACAAGGACTCACCCTGTCCCTTGGGCTTTGGGCTCATCACCAAATTCCAGGTCTTTTACTCTGGGAACTGTTAATTTAAGCCTTTCCTCTGCAGTGGAAAGTGGCCCCAGGTTGTGACGAGTTAACAACCCAACCTTAAGCACTTTCCTACTTAACCCACTGTGGCTTGACGGTACAGCTAGGACAGCGAAAAACTCCCTGGTCCTCTACCACTTGGCCTATGGGAGAAAAAATTCCTTCCTGACCCCTCAAATGGGCGATTAGCCAGACCAGCAGCATCTGTCAGGCCAGGTGCCCATTCCTAGTTCAGGATAGGTAGTGTGGGACTCCTGGAATGGAGCTGAAAGAGGCTCCATATGGCTCCCACTCCAGGATAAATCCTGAGAGCTGGGGAATGCTGCCCCCCGCCCCCCAGCTGGCCAGTGGGTGCCAGAGACTCTCAGGGGGGGAGCTACCTGGTGTCCCTTAGCAACTGTCCCCCTTCACTGCTGGCCCCATCAAATTCCCCCACTCACTGAGGCAGGTGGTGGGCATTTAGCTGAATGAGTTGTCCACCTTTTGCTAATGAGCCTTGGAACACCAGGCTACCTCAGTCATAGCCTTGTGCTCTCCTGGCAGGCAGTATTTTAATCAGAGCAGTTCTTAACCCTCAGCTCCCCTTTTGTTTGTAAATGGTAAAGGTGCCAGCAGCCATGCAGAGGCTGAGAGAGCAGCCCAGAGTGCATGCTGCTTCACCACAATACATGCTAATCCCCCCCTTTGTTGTTTTTGGGGTAGGCCTATAGGGAAAAAAGCCCCACCCCTTCTTTATCTCCAAGTCCCACCTGTAGACTTGCCCGCATTTCTGACCCCTGCAGTTTGTGAAAGCTTCTGTATTCTCTTCCTGAACACCGCCCCTATTTAATCACCACCCCTGAAATCCCTATAATTATGGAATTCAAACCTGGGACAAAGGTTTCCTTCTGTCATTCAGGTGAGCTCTCTGTGGATGTCAGTTCATGTCCAGATTTCCTCCCTATGGCTCAATGACTGAATAATGAGCTTCCAGGGTTTTTCCCCTCCCCCAGGGACAATTGTAGACAGCAGTGTCCCGCCCCAAGCCAAGGAGAAAAGGTCAACAGGTGACAAAGATAGAAGTGGAAGCAGGTAGTTAGTTTGGAAGGTATTATTAAAAGCTAATAAGCTACAATTATATTGCTTGAACAGTAATTCCTGTGTTTCCTTTTACCTGTTATGCGTCCTAGGGTGTTTTGGGCTAGTTTTTGTGTAGGGCTTAGAGGGAAGTTTTTAAACAAGACAAAAAGGATATTTTAATACTTAAGTCACTTTCATGTAACACACATTTGCATTGCATTTCTCACTTCTGCATTTCAGTATTAATTGAATTAGGTTGGAGGGGTCATACATAAAATTCAGAGTAACTTTTTTCCTAAGTTAGGCTGCATGGTGATCATTTACTTAACTGAAAGCGTTCTGTGCATGCACAACAATAGCACTGCTCACATGTTCCTCTCTGCTAAAGGTCAGTCCCTATTATACACTTATAGACATTGGGTCACATTTTGTGCTGACTTTCACCCTATGCAACCCTCTCCCCCCGTAAATGAGGGCAGAATTTGGTCCCTTGATTTACTGCAACAGTCGGTTCCCAGGCAATGAAAACGGCTTAACTCAGCATTTGGATTTAGAGGGGTTTTTTAATGGTTTCCTTGTATTTGAAAGTATTGGTTTCTAATTGACTTAGCAAAGAAAGAAGTTCACAGGCATTTGTGGCATGTGCAGTCCTTGGTATATGAATGCAATTCCCAGGACATTATAGGGAGCTGTGAGTCCTGGATCAAGGGCAGTGTGGGACTGTTTGGTGTTTTTTTCCCCTCAATGTTGTTGGCAAATTATTTAGCATATTGCATGCGATAAACTGTGTTAGAAGAACCTTATGATTGCAAAAGCAAGCACTCAGAAGTTAGGAAATGCCACTTTAGCTACTGGAGAAACAGATAAGCAGACATAGGTTCTCATCTTCTGTATGGAGAAACACTGAAAGGAGATGAGACGTACTTTGTCAATGCATATCACAAGTATTTGCTGACAGCCTTCAGGAATTCTGAGTTCATTCCAGGCTCTGGAGGGGATAATGTTGTGGTAGTCACAGATCCTTCTTTCTGTTCTCCCCAAACGTGACCCCTACTACCCTATCTCCTTCAACCTGCCCCTGTCCTGTCTTTTTGCCACCCCGTCTCCTCAACCCAGTCCCATTCTCCTCTCCAACCTAGTCCTAGTCCCCATTCCTAACGCTTCTCATTCCAATCCCAGTCTCCTGGCCCAGACAGTCCTAGTTTCTCCCTCCAGGGTCCAGGTCCAAGTTTCAGTCTCACCCCTTATCATTCTAGTTGTCTAGCCACTCCAGTCTTCTTCCCCAGGCTCCTCATGTGGTCCATTTCACTCATTTTCTCACTGCCCCTGCCCCCGGGCTACTAGTCCCAGTCTCTTTATGTAGCCAGTCCCAGTCTCCCCACACATGTTTCTTATCTGAGTTTAGTCCCCCTGGCTTCCAGTCCCAATCTCCTTGCCCAGCCAGTCCCAGTCTGGACTGTTGGAAGTTTCACCATTGATGTCCTCAGTAGGAGCAGCACTTGATCCCATGATATATCCCATGCTATAGAACAATACCTAGCTCTGATGTGTAGCACTTTTCATCAGTAGCTGTTACCACTCAAGGAAGAGATCTTGGAGTCATTGTGGATAGCTCTCTGCAAACATCCACTCAATGTGCAGTGGCAGTCAAAAAAGCAAACAGAATGTTGGGAATCATTAAGAAAGGGATAGATAATAAGACAGAAAATATATTGCCCCTATATAAACCCATGGTACCCTCACATCTTGAATACTGCGTGCAGATGTGGTCGCCCCATCTCAAACAAGATATATTGGAATTGGAAAACGTTCAGAAAAGGGCAACAAAAAATTTTAGGGGTATGGAACGGCTTCCATATGAGGAGAGGTTAATAAGACTGGGACATTTTAGCTTGGAAAAGAGATGACTAAGCGGGGATATGATTGAGGTCTATAAAATCATGACTGGTATGGAGAAAGTAAATAAGGAAGTGCTATTTACTCCTTCTCATAACACAAGAACTAGGGGTCACTAAATGAAATTAATAGCAAGTTTAAAAAAAACAAAAGGACTTTTTTTTTCCACACAACGCACGGTCAACCTGTGGAACTCCTTGCCAGAGGATGATGTGAAGGCCAAGACTATAACAGGGTTCAAAAAAGAACTAAATTCATGGAGGATAGGTCCATCAATGACTATTAGCTAGGATGGGCAGGGATGGTGTCCCTAGTTTCTTTTTGCCAGAAGCTGAGAATGAGCGATAGGGAATGGATCACTTGATGATTACCTGTTCTGTTCATTCCTTCTGAGGCACCTGGCACTGGCCACTGTCAGAAGACAGGATACGGGGCTAGATGGACCTTTGGTCTGACCCACTATGGCTGTACTTATGTTCAGATGTAGTAGGTCTCAAGAGTGTTTTACAAAGGAGGTCAGTATCATGAGGTCAGAGATTAGGAGGCCCATAGAGGAGAAAGCAAATGGAGTAGTTGGGCAGCAACAACCCTCAGCTCTGGGTTCCTTTGACTTTTGATCTGGCTCTGTACTTTTCAACTCTCCCCCGCTCTTTATAATGGGCCAAACCAAACCTTAGATCCAAACTTGGCAGCTTTTGGTATAAAAGTCCTCACTACAGAGATGTTTCTGGTATTAACGTCTCTCAAATCTACACAAACTTTGATGCTTAAAGCTAAACTCAATGCCTTTTTAAAATTAAAGTCATAAATAATATAAACGGTTGTGTGTTTACGTGTAGAAATAAAAATGTATAAACTTAATATGCTGTACCACCTATCATATTAATATTCATAGATGTGTAGACTGAAAGGGCTTGCTTTTTAAATTCCACCTCTAATTTTGTGCAATTAGAGTGGGTACAAAGGCTAGTATTTAGATGTCCGCCTGATTGTGCTTGCAAATCAATCAGTTAGACATCTAAATGTTAGCATTTGCATCCACATTTAATTATGCTAAAAAAACTGGAGGCCTAATTGGGTCCCCTTTCAAAATTTGGCTTCAGAATTACAAAGATCTGTGTTTTAAAGAAAAGTAGCTGCAAAACAAACCTCCTTCTTTTTCTTGAATGGAAAGATGTAAATTCGAGTTTTTGTGTTTCCCTTGGTAAGTTTGTTGATGACAGGAGCACCTAGAGCTGTGTAAGGAATGCAGCTTCTTGCATTGCTGTTGGTTATAAATTAGGTCATCAACTGTTGTAGGACAAACGCAGAACATAGGTCTTGTCAGGTACAGCAATTCAAGTCTTGGCAGGTCAAGAAGATTCTGAGTTCATCTCCTAAATTAAGAGATTTATTTTGAATTGTAATGCTCTTTTTCATCCCAACAGACGCAGTAAGTACAGTAAGGCTAAGCAAGAGGCAGATGAGGAGAAACATTTGAATCAAGGTAAAAGGCAGTGGTGCTTGGTTTTTTTGATATGGTTCACAAAGCATGTCTGTGTTCTTATGCTTAGAAAATAAAGAATGACATTCCTCTTGAGATGAATATTTCACTGTTTTCCTTGTTTGCAACCCCCTTCTGCCAAAACGAAGCATCTAGTAGCAGGGAAACTTTGAATGGCAGGCTTTATTCAAAAAACCTTTGGGATTTTGGGGGAGATTTTTTTTCTTCCCTCCCATTCAAAGGTTTGGGTGACCTCTACTTCTGGCTGAAGATGATGGGCATGCTTTTCTGCCCAGTATATGTCAAGGATGCTTCAGGATGGGCCAGAGGAGGAAATGTGAGGCATGCATTCCTTCCTCAGAACTTGTCTACATTACAGGTTACTTCAGTATAACTTACGTCACTCGGGTGTGAATAATCAACACCCCTGAGCGACATAAATTATATCAACCTAAGTGCCGGTTTAGACAGTGCTGTGTTGGCAGGAGAGCTTCTCCGCCGACATAGCTACTGCCTCTCACAGAGGCAGGAGCTATTAACCCCTCAGGAGAGCTCTCTCCTGTTGGCTTAGAGCAGGGGTAGGCAACCTGTGGCATGCATGCCAAAGGCGGTATGCGAGCTGATTTTCAGTGGCACTCACAGTGGTCCTGGCCACCGGTCCGGGGGGCTCTGTATTTTAATTTAATTTTAAATGAAACTTCTTAAACATTGTAAAAACCTTGTTTACTTTACATACAACAATAGTTTAGTTATATATTCTAGACTTAGAGAAAGAGACCTTCTCAAAACATTAAAATGTATTACTGGCACGCGAAACCTTAAATTAGAGTGAATAAATGAAAACTCGGCACCCCACTTCTGAAAAGTTGCCAACCCCTGGCTTAGAGCATCTCCACCACAAGCACTACAGCGCTGTAGTGTAGATATAGTCTCAGTGATTGAACATGCTGTTGTTTCTAGCTTTATTGAGTAAAGGATCAAGCTTAGGGTCTGAACTCAGAACTCCCCTGGCCCAAAAATGGAAGTTATGCATACTCTGAGGGCATGTTCACACTACAGATTAAAGTTGACCTATGTTAGGTCACCACAGTAATTACTGTAGTGGCTGATGTCCACACTACCCTCCCTCTATTGGTGGTGCACCTCCTTACTAGGAGCGTTTCCACCGACTGAAGAGGGGCAGAGTGGGGGGTTGAGAGCCGTCGGGAGCCCAGCTGCCCACCAGGTAGCAGCCTGGGCTTCTGGGCTCCCCATACTCTGCCAGGAGTGAGGTTGGAGGGGTGGGTGTCAGCGACATGGGCTTCTCAGCTCCCTGAGTGGGGAGCCAGGTAGGCACAACCCAGCTGGGAACAGGGAGCCAAGGGCAGCTGGTTTCTAGCTGAAGCATGGAGCTATGAAATTGACAAGATAGCCAACAGCCAATGTAAGGAGCAGTATCTAAACAGACACTGCGCCCCCTAACTACACTGACAGAAGCCCTACCTCTCTCGGAGGTGGAGTTATGTCGGCGTAGTAGGTTATTTACATTGGCGGGACAAGGCTGTAGTGTGTACACTGACATAATTAGATTGACATAAGCTGCCTTGCATTGACCTAACTGTGTAGTGTAAACCAGGCCTAAGTCACAGGGCTGCAGGCAGCTAGTTGGCCTGCTACCGATTTCAGTGATATATGGAGTTCATTCACTGTCAAAAGCCTGATGCTATGTTTTAATAGATGGGAAATTAAATGTTTGCCTTTAAAAATAAAGCACACTGGAATCTCCTAAAGTCCTTTCTTCTTTATTCAGTCAGTGCCGACATGGTGAATCTTTACTGGACACTTTTTTTGCTGCTGTATACCATTAAGAATTCACTCCTTGTATGTTCTGTGCTCAGTAGCATGTAGATCAGTGACATCAAATAAAGCATTTTTGTCTTGCAGGTGTGAGAACATATGTAGATCCTTTTACATATGAGGATCCAAACCAAGCTGTGCGGGAATTTGCCAAAGAAATCGATGCCTCCTGTATAAAGATTGAAAAAGTCATAGGTGTGGGTAAGTTTCAGGACATCTGTGTTTGTGCAGTAAATCTGTTTTTGTAATGCATAGCTTTCATTGGTGTTTAGGTACCTTGAGATCTAACTGTTGTTTGCATAACAACTCCCTAAAACAAACAGGACCTTTCAGAAGTGCATTGACAATTACATTTTGGCCACAGAGGGTCACATACGTTTCATGTTCATGGCTGATTCTTTGGTCTTTTTCCTGCAGGTGAATTTGGTGAAGTGTGCAGTGGACGTCTCAAAGTACCAGGAAAGAGAGAGATCTGTGTTGCTATCAAGACTCTGAAAGCTGGGTACACTGACAAACAGAGGAGGGACTTTTTAAGTGAAGCCAGCATCATGGGACAATTTGACCATCCCAACATCATCCATTTGGAAGGCGTAGTTACCAAATGTAAGTAGGTCATTTCTGTGACAAGGCCAGTTTGGAAGTCATTGAGAAATTAAATCTGCATATTTTTTTCCCCTGTTAAGTGACAGATGGAACAGATCCACTGATAGCTAATAGGAGGAAATCAGTGGAGGACGAGTCATTAATCTTGTTGTCAGCTGTAAATGGGTTTATAGTTTCAACTGATACCCTATCTACATGCAGCTTGTGCAAGATTTTTTAGGGGAATTAATATTGCAATTTTTTTGGTATGCCAGGCAGGCATCTTTCAAACCTTTGCTAGACTGAGCTGCTTGTTACAAGATAGGTGAAGGCAGATGGTAAGCAAAGTATTTTAAATACTTTAAAAAAAATCAAAACAGAACTACAGTGTCAGTGTGCTTTGAAGTACAAGGCATATCTGTGAGGAGCAGGTCTTTGAAATAAAGTAGTCTTTATTTTAGTAAGAGACTTGCATATATGTTGTCTCTGATTTATGACTCTGATAGCTTTGCTTCCATTTACAGTAACACCTGGTCGATTATTTTGTTTAAAACCTGTTAGCATTTACTTAGTTTTTGAATTCTGTCTCAATAAGAATATGACAAAGCTCAACAGATGCCGTTTCCAAGCCACAACTGAAATACACCTGCGAGACCCATGTGGGTCTGACTTTATAAAGCACCACTGAGACTGTGGTTACTGTTTAAGATGGCCGTGCTCCAAATACAGTGCATAGAATAGCTGCAGAACAATCTGCAGAGTGCTAAAAGTAGAGGATTCTTCAGATTTAGGGGTTCATTTTCAGTGCTGTGTAGTAGCAGAACGAACCCTCTGCATCCATTGTTGCGAGTGATGGGGTTTGTGCATTCAACCCTTCACACAGCAATGAGAACGCATGGCATTTAATTAAAAAGATCTCTGGGTATTGAAATAAAGTGGCTGATTAAAGTGAGAGTGGAGAGCCCATAATTTTTAATGAACTAACTTTAGAAATGAGCTAAAGGGTGGAAAAAAATCAGTGACAATAAGGATATTTCATTTAGGGAAGATCTCAGCTAGACACCCATCCCCTCTGGAATGTCAAATGGAAGTTGGATTCCTAACTTTCCCATTTGTGCCTTTGAAAGTCTCTCTCTTTTATATCCTTGAATTCCCCTCTTCTAATGTACATGATATTTGCTGTGACTGGAAATATAATTAGTATAGAAGATCATTGTTTTCTTTTAAATACAAGTTCCACAAGGAAAAAAAGTCATTCAGACTGCTATTGCCTATGGCTTACCAGGCCTTGCTAAGTGTCTGAGTACTTTAATTAGAAGATAATATTATAATTAAATACCTTTGCAGGTCTGTTCCCTTAAAAAAAAAAAGGGGGGGGGGGCGTTTCTGAGTAGGTGGTGATATGTTTGCTACAGACAGTGATTGTCATAGCACTTCTGGAAAAGAGAGAAGCAACAGGGGGATCTTTGTATTGGAATCCCAACAAGGATCTAAAACCCCTTAGCTAGTACAGCTGTAACAGTTATAAATGACTGGAGGCATTTGCCTAATGCAGTTCTCACCGAATTAAAATGATTTAACATTTTCACTGAGGAGGTGGTAGGCTGACCCCAGTGTGTCCTGTCATCTGGCTCCCAGGAAGCAGTGCTTCTGCTTACCAGCCAGCTCAAGCACCTCAGAGCTGTTGCTGTTTGGTAAACAGGGCTACTTAAGAAGACATTCATCTCAATTCCTCTTGTAGGTTTTCTGAACATTGTGATAAATTAATGCATTTAATAAACTGAAAACTAAAATGCAAGATAAATTGTGGAGGTGGAGTGTTGGAAGAGAGGAAGCAGGAAAGTGCGAATGTATTATTGGCTGCTAGTCAAGTACTTTTGTAATTGACTAGATGATGGTAACTTGCTCCCTCCCCAGCCTCTCTCACCCCCTCCCACTTCTCCACTACTGAAGCAGCGCCTGAGTAATGGAATTATGTGTTAATGCACTGAAAGAGAGTCTCCCTTTCTTTTAAATTGACAAAGTGTATTTTGATTGAGGGAGGTTAATTAAAACTCATTTAGATGTATTTGTTCTGTCGAATGACCGGTCACAGTTGCAAAGGGTAAATTAAATGGGGAAATATGCAGATTGGATTAGAGTGGTTTCCATTCTTACTGATGAATGCTCAGATAGGTGAATTTTCCTGTATGGAGAAGGAGGGGGAGTGATATCTTATCCCAGCCTTTTCCTGTAAGAATGCAAATATTCAGCCAAGGCTTTTAAGATCACACACACATAATTGTTTTGCTCAAGGCTTACCTTTGTTCATGCAAATCAGATGAGTAGGTATCCAGCTGCCTGATTACAATTTCAAACACATGTTGGTCTACATGAGCAAAGATGGCATGTGATCATGATAATGAGAGTTTTTGGCATTGGCTAAAATGGTAGGAGAATCAGGAATCGGAGGCTGCGTCTACGTTAACAGGAACTTTAGTGGCATAATTATGGCACTGAAATTTTGCTGGCATAACCCCACAGTGCAGACGCACCAAAGGAAGGGGGTTTCTCTATGCTATAGGAACACTGTTAACCAGATTGATGGAAGCATTCTTGCATCACCTAGCACCGTTTACATGGATGGGGGGTGGGAGGTCAGCCTAGATACAACGCTCAGGGGTGTGGATTTTTCATACCACTGGCAGAATTACAAGGGGGAGGCATTCTGTTGAGTGAAAAATGCACTGATGTAGAAATAATTATGGGAGCTTTTCAGTGCTAAAATATTTCACAGATGGCCAATTTTAATAGTCGATTGTTCTGAGCAGATACTGCTGGTGAATGGAGCAAGGAAAAGTTGTGCGTTTTTGCCAACTCAGCTCTATCTTTATATTGAAGGCATCTGCAGTTTAGGTCGCAGGTTGGTTGAACCCTCTTTCCCCTATAAAATTCCCTTGTTCGAAGCCGTTCCTGTCAGTATAAAAACCAAAGTAAATGTTCTCAGGGACAGGATTTTTTTATTTTTTTTTTTTTTTTTTTTTTTTTTTTTAAGGAAGAAGCAGTGTGTCTAACGATTAGAGCAGAGAGGCAGGAATCCTGGTTTCTGTTTCTGACTGCCACTATGTAGAGCCTGATCCTCCAAGGAGCTGAGCAATCCCAAGTCTCTGACTTCAGTTGGGGTTGAGGGGCTGACCTTGTAGAATTCACACAGCCTCTCACGGGACTGCGCTTGGCAATCACTTAATCTCTTTATGCCTCTCATTGGACATCTTTAAAACAGGAGTAATTAGATTGGCCTCAATCCTTCAAACACAGAGTCTGAACATGATGCGTGCTTAGTCCATTGAAATCATTGGGGTTTCTCACCTGCAGGATCAGGGCCATATAACTTTGTATGTCAAGCATTCTATATGTGCATATTTATTCATTATTATTATTATTATTATTATGAGAGAGGCCATTTTTCTAGTCACCATTCTATGTCAGTAACCCAATATTTCTTTTTACATTTCTTAAAGTTAGCTTTTCCCTATTGCACTATGGAAAGATGAGTGCTGCTACTGCATCTGACCCAATATTTGACACAATTCACTGAATCGTTTATTTTATGCGGGAAATGGAGAAGGCTCATTTAGAAATAGCGAGACATACAGGATACAGGTTCCGGACTGAGAAAGTCGGGGACGGGGGGAAAGGAGTTTATATTTTGCATGCTCAAATCTCAACCTGCATCTGAATATCTTTAGCTGCTGACAGCTTTCCACTCCCCTGAAGCTTTGATTTTTTCAAAAGAAGAAAAAAGGATCCAAGTGCTCACTGAGACTGCCTCGAAAAGAAAATGCATATTCTAGCAAAGAATTTAATTATCCTAACAATTTTTCACATTTGAACAGCTCTATCTGGTTCCCCCTCCCTTCTACTTCTTTAGCGAGCAATTATCCATTCATAGGTTCCCTGGAGACCCAAGGCCACTTTAGTTAAAGACCTTGTCAACAAGTCACCCAAAGGGTTAACCTTCCAGATGGAACCCTTAAATGTCCTTGTCCCATAATATTTCTTTTCCAGATCCCTACAGCTGAGGCATAATGGCGCTTTTTAAATTAAATTAGATTGTGCAAGACAGGTGTCTTGGCAGTAAAATCATGTGCAACCTATTTTTATCTCATTAACATCGGTGTTCATCAAGGAATTGTTTTTTTCTTTCTGCAAACTCTAGGTAAACCGGTAATGATCATAACTGAGTACATGGAGAATGGCTCCTTGGATGCCTTCCTCAGGGTAGGTGATTGCTTTATAATAAACCCAAAGAGGTTTTACACAGGGAAACACTCTCTGATTCCTTATTCTTGTTCTAGTTGAGGGAGGGATATATAGAATATAAACCTAATAATGTTTGTAATTGGGAAATACTTTTTAATATCTTTATCTAGCTGGTGTGAAGGGATACAGAGTAGATGTAACATTTGAAATGTAGGCTCTTAAATAATCCATGTTTAATAGGAAGCAGTTTTGATTTATTCCATTTTTGAAAGCCTTGCAATGCTGTAGATTCATTAAAACTGGATATATTCCATACATCACAGGAAGCAATGACAAAACCTCTGGGTTTGTACTTTACTGGTGAATTATAGACACTAGTCAGGAGGGTGAGGAAATAACATTGCATTTCATTTCAAACAAGATGAAGATCTAGAGGTGTGCTCTTTGCCAGCTTCAGCTGTGGCAGTAATGTAGCTTTTAACTTAATGCTATGTGATTTTTCCCCCCCCCCTTCCTCATCTGCAGAAAAATGATGGCAGATTTACAGTAATTCAGTTGGTGGGAATGCTTCGTGGCATTGGCTCTGGAATGAAGTATCTGTCTGACATGAGCTATGTGCATCGGGATCTAGCTGCCCGAAATATATTAGTCAACAGCAACTTGGTCTGCAAGGTGTCTGACTTTGGCATGTCCCGTGTCCTGGAAGATGATCCTGAAGCAGCCTATACTACTAGGGTAAGGCAGGAAAGGGCCTTTTCTTCCCTACAAAGTGGTTTTGCTTTTTGGTTTTGTTTTGTTTTTAAATAATCTCAGGCACACGTGAAAACCTGTTTCATTACATAAAAGTGTACAGTGGGCCAGGATCTCAGCCAGTGTAAATCATTGTAGATCCATTGATGTCAATGCAGCTACATCAATATACCTCTGTTAAGTTCCAGCCCATTGTCTTCATTAGGTGCCTTCAGTGTACTAGGAGTTGGTGACAGGAACTTGAGACCAGGAATTAGGGTTTTGGGTCCTACTCCTGCAAATGTTTATGCAAGTGCTTAATTTTTTGCATGTGGATAGTCTCATTGAATTTAGTGGTACTACTCATGTGTGCATATATAGGTGTGTGCTTAAGTGTTTGCAGAATCTGGGCCTTGATGATGTGGACGGCCTCTTCCTGTCCCTAAAATGGATTCTGTTCTATGTGTGATTAAAGAACTTCTCCAGATGTCCAACCCCTAAGCAGTTTATGCTGTAGCTGCCTGATAAATTACAAAGACCATTTACATGATGAAGGTTTTCTGTTCATTACTAATAATAAGCAAATGAATATTTAAATCTGAAAAAGTGGGGAGTAGATATGTAATACCATTTGAATTTTAGCAGCATAGTGCTACTAATTTTGCTATCCTAGTTTTAGTATTCTGCATGTAATGATACCAACACTGCTGCTCACCAACAATATTCTGACCATTACCAACACCTTTGAAATTAACATGCACCAGGAAAAAAGTTAGAGATTTTATAAAGTCTTTTTTTAATTGCTTGTTGTTTCATTTTTAAATATCTGCCATTCTCCATCTGTTCTTCTGAGTGCAGAGATTGTCTGCAGTACTCAATTTTTGTGGTTTAATCCCTATACTCATCCTTTAATGAATTCACAGTTCACTGTGGGGAAAGATAGACTTATGTAGTATTGTAGTATTAAACGCTGGCCAACCCTGGTATTTCCCACTAATAAGGGTGCTGAGAGAGGGGGTCTGAAACAGAAGTCTGGAAAACTGTATTCAAGCAAATAAAAGTATAGACAAATATACCAGGGCAAGACAGAAACTATTGAAAAGCCTCCCTTTGAATTTAGTGAGTGCAAATATAGTACTCTGTTTTCTCTGAGTAAACTGCAGTGAATCAATGTAATTTGCATTACAGTACATTGTCTTCTTTTAGTATCAGTAATGAAGTGCCGGGAACATTTGGATGAGCTCCACTGTACTCGAGCAGCTTAAAAAAATGTTGAGCATACTGACAATTTTTAAAATAACAAGCGCATATAAGCCATGTCCATACATCTGTGTTTGACAGAAGAAGGGAGTTTGCTTCACGGTCATAGATAATACAGTGAACTGATTTTTTTTTTTTTTTTTTTAAAAGCACTTGTCCTATGTTAACATAATTGTCCGTTCTGTTCCCCATCAGGATTCTAGCTCATTGAAGTGAAAGCATCCTAAAGCATGTAGTCACAAACAAAATAGACATACTAATGCATATATGCATTCACATAGGACCTTATCTAAAGCCCTTTGAAGTCAGTGGATAGACTCCCATTGCTTTCTACGGGGTCTGGAACAGCCCCATACGAAACACTTGACAGACACACAAAGGACAATAAACTATCAGCCAGGTAAACAGAGACAAAGGACAAGCAGTTAGGAACAAAAGGTGTCTCCAGAAACTGCAAAGAAAAAGAAACTCAACAACATAAATTATAACAAAGAAGAAAAAACATCTCTGTTCAACTTTCAGTAGTGTTCCCAGATGGGACTGCAGGAAACCTAAAGCTCAATTAAAAACACCTTGTGCATTAGCATAAACAAAAGGAGAAATCTCTGGCACAGCATCACTTGAGGCAAAATCAGATAAATGGGATGGAGTTCTTTTTAAAACATTAACTAACCCCAATGGCCCAATTCAGGTGCCCGAGCCTTTTTATTTGTGCTTACTTCAAAAAAATGCAATTAAAAAAAGCTCTCCCCAAAGTTAGCTGGTATCAGAAGTGGTCCTGTTACATGATACTATACTTAACTGTTCCTATACTGACTGTAGCAGCCTGAAAGCTGATTTACTCTACTTCTGAGTAATGTACGGGATATTGTCCATAGGGAAAATCACAGTATTTGATACAGCTTGATCTTCTCTTTATTTCACTATTCTGGAAAAAAAAATTTAAAGTCTATAACCCCACTTCGTTGGAGCTGGGACAAGTAGGTCAGACGGGCAAGCAAGAAAATAATCAAGCCTTTGCACTACCAGTGTGTACTTATTTGTTTTGTATACTAATCCTCTAATATATGCATTATAAACTCCTGGCTTTTTCCCATACTCAGTGTAGCCCTAAGCATAAATCTGGCAGTGGGCTGATAAAAATACATTTAACAATTTACTTATTTGCATCCCTGTGACTAAAGAAAACAGATGGATGGCATCTGTCTCCAGGGCTCTGTCTTGCAGTTTTGAAGCCAGTGACATAGAACAGTGACATCCACATGAAGCATCAGTCCAGTAGCTTACCAGCCTCGGTCTTCTTCTGTTTTTATCAGGGTGGCAAAATTCCTATCAGGTGGACTGCACCAGAAGCAATTGCCTATCGTAAATTTACATCAGCTAGTGATGTGTGGAGCTATGGCATTGTAATGTGGGAAGTGATGTCCTATGGAGAGAGACCTTACTGGGATATGTCCAATCAAGATGTGAGTTCCTTTCTGATGTTGTTTTATTTTTTTCTTCCTCTTTGTTTCAATTTTTTTCTTCTTTCCTCGCAATCCCAGTGTGGTGGTGATGTGTTAGGCCCAAATTTTGCAAAAGGAGTAGCCTGGATGGACTCTTTTGCCCATGTGTGTCCCTTTGCAAGATCAGGCCCTTAAATAAAAGTTTCCATTTTGGATCAGACCCTTGCTTCATCAAGCCTGGTCCCCTGCATCCACAAGTGACCTGTAATTGATCTATTTGCGCATCTATTGCAAGTGTTGTATGAAGTTGAGCTATACTAGATTGTAGACTTAGATGAGGCACTCTTCTGAACCCACGATTAGGTGAATTCCAGAAAACACAATGACCGTGATCCAAAAAGATCCCTATCCAGAAAAGCACTTAAGCAAGTTTTTAAGTCCCATTAAAAGTCAATAGAATGTAGCCGCATGTTTAACGTGAAGTGTGTGCTTAAACGTTTTCTTGAATCAGAGTCTACATGTTGTTTATCACTCTACTTCTATACTTTCTGCAATGTGTTATAATTTCTAGAAAAAAATTATAAACAGTTTTAAAGGAAATAGAAGAGTGAGGAGTGGAGCTGAAATGTTCATAAATTCTCATTTAAAACATTTCAGAAATAATTATGTTAAAAAGAGAAGGACAATGTGAATATTAATATTAAACTTCAATTTCACTGAGGGTTATTGGGAAAAACACTTGAATTTATGGTGCTTCCCATTAAGAATTAATTTCCCAAACCCTAGTATACTTGAAATTATTAGTATTTGTTGTTCATATAATTTTATTTCTTTTACAATATTCAGAGCAACACATACAAGGTATAACTGTGATTATCACTCAAAGCATCCCTTGACAATGGAATAGTTGCCCCAAGAGGACATTAAAAAGCAGCTTCACTAAACGATTGTTCTTAAATTATGCAAGTCCCTTTTAACAGTACCATCTGGACTACTTCATCCTATTCCAAGGGAGAGTACACACAATGGCTGCTGTTTCAGAGGGGTTCTTTAATAATAATACTAATAAGGGTCTGCACTAATAGAATTTTTACTAAATAAAACAAATATTTCCTGTGAAAATGAGACATGGGCTGGCCATAATCCCTTTCCCAAGGGTTTTATAAGCAAATAAAGGAGTGGGAAAAAGTTAACCGGAATATATGGTCATGGAGTCAAAGGTGGGAAGTTAAATAGCATTTTACAAGTCATCCACTTTCTTATATGGAGCTGAACATTTTCAAAGAGCATTTACGTGTGGATGGCATTTAATCTAAAAAAGGGAATTTAATTACATTTCCTTCTGATGTGGACATCTCCTCTGGCACCCTGCCCTTGCCCTCCTGTATCAACAGGAAGTCATAGAGGTTTTACAAGAAAACAAAGCACCAGATGCACCTTGGAAACACAATGTATTTTCATTAGCAATGGTAGGTAATTCAGAGCAATACAGAAGTGGGTTTGCAGATGCCTTCCCTGTCTGATGGGTCAAGATAGATCCAAAAACTGGTGAGGTAGCTGTGGTATTGTCTGTGGATCCTAAAGGAAAAAGTGTTGTGCAGCTCACTTCATACATAGAGAATTACATAGGCAAGGAAAGACAATGCAGTGGTGATGGGTGGTTTGTGAAAAGTACTAGATTGACTGCCCAGGCAACACTAGTTCTCCTTATTCTCTGAATGGTCAGAAGCAGTGCAAGCATCTCCAGACTGTCAGGCATTGTGTCTTAGCCACTGTTCTGGGGACCAGCTCTAGGGGTAACAGCATAATTCAGTCTACTGGAGTATTGATCTTTGTTCTCTGCTAAGTCTGCCAACAAGGGTGCCCATTAGTTCCAGCTGTGATGGGGGAAAGGGTTGTGGTGTGGGTACCATCTAGTAAGAACAGGATCTTGGAATGACCACATAGATTGCCAAACTGCCCTTGGATAGTATTGAGCCATATTTACAGAGGGTGTGAGGTAGTTGCATAGAGTCAGGGTTTGGATCAGGTTGCATGCTGTTAATAGTTACAGGTAAGCTGCACACTTTATCTGACACAATAGACCAGATCGGGACTGTCCAGATGGGGATGTGCAAGAGGAGGAAGAGGATGGAAGGAGACTTCCCTTCCCCTTTGCATGTCAACCAGTCACAACCAGGGAGAGAGAACAGGCCCTGTGCTAGATTGCATTGCTAGTGGAGCTGAGATAGCTCAAGAGGAGGGGGAGCACAGGCTGCACCCTGAGAAAGGGTGGGGGGAGCTCTAGCACTGAGGTGCAGTCCTCAGAACTGGCTGAAATTCCTGCAGGATTCCTGCTGTGGCATTGCTCCTTCTCACCCCTATCCAAGATAACCAGCAGCTTAACTCTGGCCCCACTGTTTTCCTGAAATACAGTGATCCTCCTCATCTGTGTTATTTTTGTGTGTGGCTCGTCAATGAGCAACATCTTTGAAGACGTGGGCTTCAGAAGCCATACCTAATGCAATAAATGTTTGTGATATTTATCGCCACTTATGAGCTTGAAATGCATGTGATTGTCTTCCCTGCACCACAGATGTTCCCTAAATGTGCTCATCTCCTCTGGCTTTAAATCTTAATTAATTTCTGAATTCGCAAAAGGAAATGGTGAGAATAGGTAGGCCTCAACAACAGCTTGAGTTTGAATTTTATTTTCAACATTGTTTCATTTTGTTGTGGGTTTGTTTCCAGGCTTAGGGTCAACCTAGAATGGTTTATACACAGCTACAGTCTGTGAAGTTCTTTAACTGTTCTTTAATGGTGCTGTGGGTAGGTTATTAAAGCCATTGAGGAAGGGTATCGCCTGCCACCCCCAATGGACTGCCCCATCGCTCTCCATCAGCTGATGCTGGACTGCTGGCAGAAGGAACGCAGCGACAGGCCTAAATTTGGACAGATTGTCAACATGCTGGACAAACTCATCCGCAACCCCAACAGCTTGAAGAGGACAGGCACTGAGAACTCCAGGTCAGCTGTGCTTTTTTTAATGGTGATCTATGAGGGAATATATTAGAGGTGACAGGCAAGCTGTAACTCACCTAAACTTCTGTGCTCACATTAAGATATGCCTCACAGTGCTTGCTAGACTGCACAGCCTTTTTTACCCAGCGGAAGATTGTTTCCCAATGGGGTTATTCTGACATTCCATCCAACCGCACTGTGGGGCCCAGATGCTCCTGGCTCTGTGAAAGCAGAAACTGAATAAGGAAAGCAATTGCTTTATCCTACCAGCGCCGAATATTTTTATAACATAGATTTAAGGGTGGCTTTGAAAAGATCTGATGCAATCAAGTGATGTTTTCTTGACAAAACAAGACATGCTGAGTCTCTCTTTTTTCAGTAAAAGATCCTGAAGGGGTCTGCTTCGGTGCAATGTAACTAGCAGGAGTGACCTGGTTTGCTAAAGGGAAAAGTACATCATCAAGTTTTATAAACCCTAGGTAGGATTTTCAAATGAGCGTTACAGCATTACAGCCAAAGCCTTGTGGGCACAGCGAAGGTGTGGATTAATTATTATGTGAATTTGAATTTAATTTTGTGGCAAGACAGAGTTTCATGTCTGTACTGATTCTGTGTCATGTTGCAAAGAAAATTTCAAAGCTGTTAAAGAGATCTTTATTTGGGGCCAGATATTCAAGTGGTGCAAATCAGTGGAACTCTCGAAATCAATGGAACTTCACCAGTTAACACCAGCTGAGGATCTGGACCTTTATTTGAGAGTGTTTTTGTCTGGTTTTAAAGCAAAATTAAGCCTGCTTGAAATGAATAAGTGGAAGGGTCTGGAGGGAGAAGAAAATTAGCAGAGAATGAGGGTGGAGGAAAAAAATTCTAAACCTGATCCGATCCTTGAACAGAAAGGAAATAAGATATATATTCTCTATGCTGCCTGGAATGAGTCTCCCTGAATCAGTGGAGCAATAACAGAGGCCAGACAGTTCCTGATTCAGCCGCTGGCAGGCCAGCATAATGGAAAAAGCTGTTTTTCACTTTTAAACTAGTGGATCCCTCGGTGACTATTGCTTACCATTTACATTACCAAAGACAGGTTATTAGCCCTCTGAGGCCACTATCACCACACTTCCTCCAGATTGCCCTAATTGCAGCTGTAGCCTGGCGTGTGTATCCACCTCTGTGGTTTAAATAATTTAAGAAGGAGAGAGTCATAATACCAACTGTTTAATCTCCTCCAACTTGATTTGATTCCAACTCACAGATAACATGTCTTTGACTACATTTAGTTATTACAATAGTTTACAGCCTGTTGTGTGTCCCTTCTCCCTGCGTCCAAATCCCATTTGTAGCCTTTTTTTCCTTGGAGCATGAAATCCGAACAAATATATGTGTATGCCTTTATACAGTGAGACTGATAATAGACTGCAAATTGTTGTGTATGCATTATATATAATATGAAAAGGGGCACTGAACAGACTGTAAAAAAGTATGGTAAAAGTTGTGTTAAGTGCTACCAACGTGAACCCTATCCCTCTGGACAATATATAACAGCACTGCAGAACACCTAGTCTTTGATGCTGTGCATTTTAAAATAAATGATCAAGTTGGCATTTGCTTTGTTTAGCTATATGGTAGTAATTTACAGTGGCTTAATGAAAAACATTGCAATTTTCAAAAATACATAAAATAATAAATGAGCTATTAAATGGGCACTGAATTTGTTAAAATAATTATTCCAGAATCTCTACAATGGAAAATAAGAAGCACATTCCACAGAGCAAACAAAGATCAAAGCTACCATTATTCCCACCAATCCTTGCACACGTGCTGATCAGGAATGGATTGATTAAAGAGGGGATTAACTCCCTGCTGTCCTGAATTTGTTTGAACGCACTGAGCCTGCTTGCAAACCTGGCTAGAAACCTGCCTGAGCTGAACTCTCCCTGAGGTTTGAGCTCCAATCCAGCCTGGCAGGTTCTGAGCTCACAGTTTCTCTGCTCATACTTCAGTAGTGTTTCTATAGTTGCTGAACCTGAGGTGTGACATATGCAAATTTGGCAAGTGCTTGAATTGCTGTATGCAGGATACAGACACAGTAGCCTGAACATATTACAGCATTCAGGACCTCATTGTTTGCTGAGCACAAAGTGTTTTCCATGACCTTTGTTGCATCTGGGGCTTAAACTATAAAGGGCACAAAGATTTGATTTACAACTGAAGGTAACAATACACACCTGGGATCAAATTCATTCTTAGGGCAAATTGGCCTGTTATTATATGCTTGCTAAATTTGCCATTGGTTACATTTTATAGTACATAAGCCCCAGTTTTTACTAGTTACAGGCAACATGCCGCCCTTATTTGAACGGATGGTCTGTTTTGTCTAGTCACAGCATAATCATTGTGGAGCTTAAACTTTGTTCTGTTAACCAGCTAATACCTGTTATCTGCCCATGTATTTTCTGTTCCTAGGCCAAACACTGCCCTGTTGGATCCGAGTTCTCCGGAATTCTCAGCCGTCGTTTCTGTTGGGGATTGGCTTCAGGCCATTAAAATGGATCGATATAAGGATAACTTCACAGCTGCTGGCTATACAACCCTAGAGGCTGTGGTACATATGAACCAGGAGTAAGTACTCAGCATATAACAAAAACTGGTAAATCTGGATTTAATCGGCTTCTTTTGCTTTGTGCTGCATATCATTACGCTCATTAAAGGAATGGAATGCCTTTCATTTGGATGGAGTAGAACTTTAAAATGCTTCCACAATGCCTTCAGTTATTTAATTAAACATTTCTATACATCTGCCTTGCTTTTGCAGTATTACATGTGGTTGACTCTCATATGTTGCTTTGCGTCAGCATTTAACACAAGTTCTCAGTCCTCTGCTTCTTTTCTTGTTTTAATCAGTGATCTGACGAGAATTGGGATTACCACCGTTGCGCACCAGAACAAGATTTTGAGCAGCGTCCAGGCAATGCGGACCCAAATGCAACAGATGCACGGCAGAATGGTTCCCGTCTGAGCCAATACTGAATAAACTCAAACTCTTGAAATTAGTTTACCTCATCCATGCACTTTAATTGAAGAACTGCACTTTTTTTACTTCGTCTCCTTGCCCTTTGAAATAAAGACCTGCAGCATTGCTTGATGTACAGATTGCTGGAACTGTGGGGAGCGGGTCCTACCAAAATGACAAGCCGTCATTTTAAACCAGACCTGGAACAAATTGTTTCTTGGAATAATCTTCTGTTGATCAACGATATGTAAAATACATGTATCTATATAAATATAACGTCACATTCAAGTTTTGATGCTGTGTTTGCTGCCAGATACTGTGCTTAAAAAATAATTATTCTTCCTTCCCCCAATGACCTGGGGGTTACAACCACAGTATTTTATTTGTGGGATAAACCGTGGTTGTGCATCTTTCACTGGAACGAAGAATCTACCCCAGGATATTTTCTGCAGACTCAGCGTGTCACTGATACCGTGCAGAAACCTCAATGAGAATATTGTTTGGCTGATCAGTGCCTCTCAATTAGTGATTTACCCATTTACAGGGTGAGATCGGGAATGACCCACCTTGAGGATTACTGGACTTCTGGGGGGATTTGTTATTGGCTGTTGTTGTGCCATACTGAGTTGTAAATCTGTAAATCTTTTGCAAACATCTTACTGACAGTCAGCTGTGACAATCTTGACTGTGAAACTTCCAGACTCACATCCCTTTCCCCTTTGAAGGAGCAATCACTCTTGCAACACTGAAAAGGTCAGTGAAAGTATAGCCTCCATTCTATTCCTGGTGTTTTTATTTTTTCAAACTATACTGTCACCTGTAAATACTGTGTGGAAGAAAATGCATGTAGGATTGTGGTTCCCGACTGTTTTGGATAAACCTGTACTAGTTTGCCAGACTAAGCTCAACTGTTCCTACTGCGTCACATTCAGTTGCATGCAGTCTTCACTGACAATGGAAATTAGGCTGTTCCAAACCTTAGTCTCGCTTGCAAGCTCAGTTGTGGGTTGGAATATGTACAGATGATGGGAAGTAGATGGTGTTGGTACATCATGAAGAGCCTGACCCTGTTCCTGTTGATTTCTCACTGGTGGGTGAAGGATTGTACTCTACAGTAGTGATGGGAAAACAGAGAAACAAGCACTAATGCCTAAAAGCACCAGTATTGGTAAATGTGCCATTAGAGGGGAACCACTGATATACGATTTCCCTCGGTCTTTGGAAACATGATATAACCCACTTAGGTAAAACAATCAAAGCAAACCCTCTGACCTTCTTTTAGGCTGAAGTTCAGTCTCTGCTGTCACATCTGTGATGTGACCAAGATGGAGTAAAATGGAATTATACAGGCATTTTTTTCTTCCTTTTGCACACATGTGAGTTAGTGTGTAGTGATGGCTACACATCAAACAAAGTTACTCTAGTCTAGGAGATCCCTGCATTTTTGTTTGATCACATGGGGATTCAGTTTGGTGAGATCAAGAGCGCTCCAGACATATTTGGGCTTGAATTTTATTTGTATTAAGATCCATTAACACTGTTTTGTCAGTTAAAGAGGCATTATATTGGGCATAAATTACACATACACTCCCTTTATACTACCAGAGCAGTAATACCTTGCCAGACCTTAGTGTACCTAAGTAGCAGACCCATTTGTGCTTTGATGTGGAGGTGTAGAGAAGAGGACTTTCATGCCCCTGAGCATTGATTTGCAAAGTTTTGTGAATAACAGACTTAGTAGTGTGAACTTCACATTTCAAAAATGATGAGATCATCTCACAGGTCACAGCTGCTTTTGGTCCACCTCTACACCTGACAGCAGCTTCAAAAAACAACTGAGCTTGATATGTTGAAGTTTAAAGTCACTGTATTTATTCTGAATCCGAAACAGTTGACTTGATTGAACAAGTCAAACTTGCCATATCAACTAAGTCATTCTCATCATTTTTTGTCACTTGTAACAATAACTTGCTGATTTGAACCACTAGCTTTCTTCCCAATCCCCAGGCCCCAGCTTATTCTGAAAGCAAGTTGTTCAGAATGTGGGATCCTAAATTCGGGACCTGTAAAATCATCACAACTTAGTAAAAACCTTTTTGCAACATTACTCATAAGAGCTTTTCTGTTTGGGAGAAATTTGAGATTTGTTTCAAAAACTACTTAGACCATCATGTTTTAACATTATTTTGCTGGAGGATGTAAGACCTGGAGATTCATTTGAATGATCTGACATTTGTACTTTCCCAGCAAATATCCCTTGTTCAGTTCAGAGACATTTTAGCTTCCCCTTGCTGCAAACCTGTTATAGAAAGTCAAGGTTATCTTTTAAATAAAAACAAAATGTACCCAATTCTCTGGACAATTTGGAGAATTATGAGATTGGCATCTAGTAACAATAAGGTCAGAGTATTTCAATATTTTCTTCTTAATATGAAAATTGCGAAGTGCTGCTACTCACAACATAACTTCATTGTGATCAAATGAGAGTGGTGAATGAACAAGGACATGAACATTTTTTAACTGGAGGAGAGCTGTGTGTGTGTGTGTGTGTGTGTGTGTCTGTGTAAAACTGAAGGGGTAGTAGAGAGAGGACTTGAATGGAAGATGGTGTTTTTTCTTCACTAAAAAAGTGTCAGTTATCTTTATCCTGCTGATCTGATGCAAAGCAATAAGAACAATGGCAGTGCTACATAGCTTACTGCTCTAGCCATTTATCCTTCTTTTTTTAATGAAAGTTGTTTCCACTCAGGACTTTGCATTAGGAAACTGCAGGGTGTCAGTTATGCTGCAAGGGAACTGAAAGCTTCTTAGCAAAAAGGGTTACAAAAGAAGTTCACTTCACTAAATTGACCTGATAAATCCATGAGCTTTTTTATTTTTAAACATTTGCATGGTTTTTTTTAGTAGAAAATTGCATACACCGAAGCACACGCTGATCTTTGTACTGGTCATTGGCAGGCTAAACTGTCATTAACTTAGCCAACAAGATGCTCCTGAATTCCAGTGGGAATTCTTCATATATACATGTGAATTGTACTTTCCGTCCACTCTGAAACAAAAGCCCCTTTGTTTCGTTTGGAAGTCATTTTCCCCACCTGCTGGTAGTGTTTTTAATTCTTTTGGACCTACCCACGTTACCCAGTTAACGTTGCCTGCAAATAAGTCCAGGATTCATCATTTCATCATAATAAGCACTTGAACACACCTTTGCTTGCCACTGTGGAATTGGCATAGTGGGTCAGGGCTACAAGGAAATGCAGTGTTGATCCGTGCTGCTGACACACACGCGCACATACGCAATTGGCTTTGGTGTGGTTCTCTGTTCCCCTGCTAATATAAACCATTTACACCACCTCTCTCTGTGGGAATTGTTCCTTCCATTGCATTTGGAGATCCTCTATTGTTCACACCTCGCTGTGATTTGTGGGATTAACTCTACTGCTCCGGGAAGACACAGTGACATGCTTTTGAGTAATAGAAGGCACTGTTAGTGGTTGGACTTCCATTAGTACTACCATTTCTGAGCAGTGCACATAGAACACAGTCAATTGGAAATTCTGTGCCTTAAGGAGCCTTTCCTTTCTACATTATTTCTTTAAACTGTTCAGTGAGCCAGAATGTTGTCTTCACATTTAAATACAGATAATAATCATACAAGTGTAATTTAAAAGGAAAAAAAATAAGACAGTTGTGCGCTTGTGCAAACTGGCCAATTCCCACACCTGCCTATTTGGGCAGGGAACCTCCTTACCTAAGGGTAAATGAAGTGGCAACTTTGTTAGGAAATCCAAATGGCTGCTGTCCAGGTGCTGTTGTATCTGCCTTCGTCCAGGAGTTTGTATTTGGTCTAATGTGTTCCTGTTTCCTTTTTACAGGGAAAATAGATTCTGCTTCCTTGGCCTCACAGCCTTTCCTATTGATCATATTGACCGTGGGAGAACAAAAGACCAGACATGAAGCCTTCCAGATTCCACAAGCCCTGCTTCACCAGCACTGATTCTGGGGAACACAGACACTCAATAAGTGGAATCAGTCCCTGAAGAGTGGGGACTTTTAATTTCCCTTTTTGCATTGAAACAAAACAAAAAGACTCTAAGGTTCAATATCTGTTCTCCAGTTGTCATTTGAAGAATGTACTGTATCAAAGCCCTTCAGACTTCTGGGACTTCCCCCCCCCTTCTTCCTTCTTATGGTTTTATTTATATATTTTGATTCCCCCTTTCCCCCGCACCGTACCCTCCGCATGTCACTGCTGCATCTTGTTTGAGTGCAAGTGACAGAGCACTACAGGTATTACCATGGACATCCAGTCAGATGCCGCGACACAGAACCCAGTTCACGTGAGCTGCCTATATACATTGCTGAAGTGACATTTTACACAAAATGTGCCATTGCAGTGATATAAATATATATATATATTTTTTTTTTCTTAGAATGGGTAACAGACTTCTTATCTCTTCCAAATGTACGTGTGTGTGTTTGCGTGCGTCTGCATCACTGCATGTGTAGAACTGCCTGTGAATGTGCCGAAAGTATCTCTGGAAGCTCTGGATTCCATCCATTGCTAGTCGAAGAGTTACATGAGAAAGCATGCCAGTAGATGATGTCTGCAACAGTAGCAAGAAAACACACACACACAAAAAGTTTAAATTTCTGTATCTGTAAATGTATTTTATAGCTGCCACACTAACCTTAATGACTGGTTCTGCAGCCTAGAACAGGGACACTTTCACTTAAGTTGTGGAGTGATGAATAATAAGATCCATAACGGTGATAAAGCTTTCCATCAATATCACTTATTCTTATCAAGACCTGTTCATGATCAAAAACACCAGTTTCTTGATGAAAAGTTGACAGGCGACAATGCCTGTATCCGTCCACTGGTAACCCTGAACTGAACTCTTATGTAGCCTTTTTTATCTGCAAAAATAAGATTTTAAAGACTTGTTGAATGCAAACAAATATATGCAATTTTTATCCATTCACAGAAGCACATTGCTCAGTGTGCCAGCTGTGAGAACCGTGTGTCCTGTAGCTGACAGTCAAATACTTCATTTTCTCCCAGCAACAGTTAAGGAAATTAAATCACAAGAGACATTTACGATTATGGCTGTTAACAAAAGGGTTGCAAAAGTTTGTCATGTTCCTAGTCTCCATAGCCAAAGGATAGGTGAAACAAGGTAATTTCTGTGGCCCAAAGACCAGTGCTAACAACCTACCGGTACTATCTAGAAAAGTTTACTGAGTGTGGAGCGTTCACTGTTTATTTACTGTAAACTATCCTTGGAGTGTAGCTGTATGCTAGAGTCTGGTGAATGTGCTGCCATTCCACATTTTGAATTTAGCGACAGATTTGCTCCACCTTTTTTCTGGTTGCAGAGGACTGATGTCTACTGAGGTAGCACAATACAGCACAGCAAGCTATAGCAGGACAAGCAATCAGTCAAACATACATTGGATGGAGCCATAAAGAAATGTCTCAGAGTTACTTCTATTTCCTCCTTCTCTCCTGGCCCCTTTATTTTCATTATTAAAATAATGTTACGTGCTCTCATGAACCATAAATTAAAGATCAATATAGCTGAGATGCGGGGGAAGCTCATGTAGTTGTGCTGAAGGCAGAAACCATACAACACTATCAAGGAGTCAGGGAGCAGAAGTGTGCATTGCAAACCCAGCACAGTCAAATTGCAGTTAAATGTTTTAAACAGAGCTTGGGTTAAAAAGTAAACAAGTTACTACAGACTTTGCTTCCATCTTTTCCCCCTTACAGAAGACGTCATCAACAGATCTCTCTAGCATGGTAAGCCGTTGGTAGAAATTGTTCTGCTCACCACACCACCAGTTGATGTTCGTCCAGATTTCTTGCTGTACTAACTTTGTGATGGATCTGTGTATTTAAAAATGTATTAAAAAAAAAAAAAAGGCTGGTACTTAACCAGTAAACAGGACTTAAAAAGCAGTATTTTTCTTTTATGTGACATTTTCATAACCAGAAAAAAAAATCCTGAATACTAATCAAAGAAATAAAGAGAGTGCATTTATTTTTTTGTATCACTGCAAGTATGTTGGAATATGCAAGGACTGTGGTTAAAAGTAGAATGTATGAGGCATATTATAATTTAGTTCATACTGAGAAAAAGATTCTAACAGCATTTTTTGGTTCATGAATTTGAACAGTCTCTGGGTTAGACATAGATTTTCTATTTTAATTTGTAATTCCCCCACACACACCCTCCATGAATTTTAGGTACACATAACTTATGTCATTTATTTATGGTCTTTTATACCTAGTTTGTAAAATTGTAAAATAGCAAACAATGCAAAAGTTTGCATTTGAAAACAATAAAGTAGTTGCTGTACAAACTTCAAATGTGGCTATTGGTAATTATTGCTACTGTTTATGATTGATCATTTGCTGACAATGCGCTTGGCATAGCACAAAACTTCCCTGCCCCCAAATTGGTTATTTCTCTGCAGTATTTGTAACACAAGTGCACTCTCATCATATTAACATCGTAATATTCAGACGTTTACTAAAGTACACCATTCCCCCCCTACCCCCCGCCGCCTTACACAAATACCAATGTATTCCAAGTGATGTTTATGTGGGGGGAGGTGTAACAGTCATTAAAGTTTTTATTTTGGGGTCTTATTAAGGTTGATTAAGACTTCAGTTTCTGCTGAAGAATGAGAACAGCCCCTTTTTCAACTGTTCCCTTGACTGCTCCTTGCTATATTGCCATGCTGCCTTTTATAGTCTCATGAGGTGAAATTGCTAGCTTGATTGAAGTCAATGGGAGTTTTTCAATTTACTTCAGTTGGACCAGGATTACACACATGATCTGGGAACACTGACCATGCAACTCTCAATCTTTCAGTCCATCACCAGGTGATGGACACTGCTGCTCTGCTCTTGTGTTACATATGCAGGATAAGGAGTGGATCCAATGGTATGTGCTTGGAGACACATGGCAGAAGAGAGAAAGAGGAGATAGAGAGTTAGGGGCTGTGGAATAGGGGATTGACCAGAGGCACAGTGAGAGTGGTGAGACAGCAGAAAGTGGAAAGAGACAGTGAAGAAAAGGACAGGAACACAGGTAAAAAAGAGGGAACAGGAATGGTGGATACAGAATGTATTGGCGAAGCAAAGTGGTAGTGATGGAAATTAGAATGCCTCTAACCATGAGGGGGGTGAGGTTCTGGAAAAGCCTCCCAATAGGAACTGTGGGGATCAAACAATCTGTTTTAAGAGAGAGATGGACAAAGCTATGAGTGCAATTGTCTGAGGGGTTTGCTTGTGATGGCAGGGAGCAGTGATCAAAAGCCCTGGGGATCACTTCTGGTTTATGTCTTATGTTCCTAAAAGCTCATGCTTCAGGGTTTCAGCTAACTACCTGCAAGGGTCAGGAAGGGAAGTTCCCCCCCTCCCCCATGTATTCTTAAGGTTTTTCTTAATCTCCTTCTCTAAAGCAGTAGGGATGGCCACAAGTGGAGATGGGACACTGGATGGGAAGGGTTCAGGGCTCTGAGGTGACACTTAGCGTTTTTTCTCTCAGGTGCTTGGCTGGCTGGTTCTTGCTCACATTCTCAGGTTCTAACTGATCACCATATGTGGGGTCAGGAAGGAATTTTCCCTGTTGGTCAGATTGGCAGTGACCAATTGTGGGGTGGGAGGTTGTTTGCCTTCTTCTGCAGCATGTGGGTGCGGGTCACTTGCCATGATTACCTGGGTATGGCTCCCCTACCATTTCCCAAGCCTGTCTTCTCATATGCAGAGGGTACTTCTGGCAAACTGTGCATTGGGTGGATGAGAGATGTGGAGAAACTTGCTAGGAACTTCTTTGAGATGACCAAACTCCTTTATTACCTCCTATTTGAGAAGATTTTTGACTAGTCAAGGACTAGTGTCACTAAATCAGCTATGAGCTCCTATCACTAACAAAGGAAACACTGAAGTAGCTCCAAGTATAATTCACAGAGTTTTAACTGTATTTAAAAGGAAGTAAGGCATGTGTAATAATGAAGGCGGCTGCTACAGAAGGTCTCCAACCCACGTAAATTGTATAAGGAGAATCTTGTAGGGCTACAATGCATTCATTCAGGTGTGCTAAGACTACTGTTGCAGTCTTCTGGAAATAGATTTGAGTGGTATTGTCTCATTTTTCCATTATTTAAGAATGAATATAGACTGAAAAGGGCCATTTGTTTAACTCTTTGGAATTCTATTAACTATGTGAGAATAAAGTCTCCCACGTTCAGCAAATGCAACCAAACATTGCTGAAGGGTACAGCTGTGTAGTCCAAGTATCAAGTTTGGAATACACAGACTTTCTGGAACCACACGTTACAATCACATCAGTGTTCACTTAATCATCCTGGATAAGGAAGTTAAATACTATATGCAATTCGTATGCACCATGAAAAGGGAGGCGACCCTTCTAAAAATTTACTCTTCAAGATTTATTTAGCTTCTGACTCGTGATTGAAACTCTGTTGATGTTAGTGGAATTGCACCATGGATGAATTAGTCCCTATACATTATGCTTTATATGCAATAAACTATTGAAGTTTGTATCATTTGTACTTGGGAAGAAATATCAAGCAACAGGATGCTCCTACCATTTATATAGAGAGAACATGCTGGCCAGAAGACGACAATTCCTTATTGGGAAAACTTTAGAGGTTTTGTATTTGTATTTATTCTACATTGGAATGAAAACAAAAGCTTTTGAAGGTTTTTGTGAACTGGAATTGTGTCAAAACATCAATTTTTTCCATCTACCAGGTTAGGCTTTCAGTCTCTCCAGACAGTCTCTCCCTAAGAAACCATGCCACCAAAACCCACATTTTCACAAAATGTTTCCGTTTAATTTTTTTGACCAAAAAAAAAAAAAATCAAAAAATTTCAGACCCTCTCTCTCTCTAGCCTAAAAACATTATAGCAGGAGGACAATAAGAGAGATAAAAGGGAATGAGCTGCTAGTATACCTAAAGCATGTTTTTGTGTTCCTTACTTGCAAAGAATGCAGCTTGCTTCATAAGGCCTGTTTTGAGTAGCGTAATGTGAGAGAAGGCATGGTTTATTTTCAGATGCTGGGACCATTCTAGTCATGTCAAAATCCATTTTGCCTTTTTTTTTTACAATTACAAAAAATGCTCATGATACTCTTAAACCAACAATATGATTAAAACTATATGCATTTGAGGCCTTGAGCTTAGTTATTTTACCCTTTCCCTTTTAAGGAAGTACCCTTGGGCCATTGACTGATTCTCTGTTGAATGGGTAATAGACCTCTGATGTATCTTATTTCTGGCAGTGGCCCCGAACATAATTCTTTGTTTACAGCAGCCTCACAGAAAGTTTTATGAATATGTACAAGTTTGCCTAAAAAATAAAATTAAAATCTAAAGCATTCCATTCCAATCAACTTACTAAAGCATATATTTTACATACATAGATGGAGAAAGTAGCCACAGGACTACTCACTAACTTGTTTTAATATATATAAATAAAGCAAGTATTATATACATAACAGATAAGGGCCAATTATATCCCAGTAATCTGTTGTGGTTTACTAGCTTGAAACGAGACCAACACAGTAATGAGATCCATGTTTTTCATAGTGTTTAGTTACTTATTTAGGATTCTGTTCCATAAAATGCGCCATAAAACGGTTCAAACTGCAGCAGACACTTCAAAGCCAAAGTTCTGCCTTCAATCTGTGAAGATTGTTTTCTGTCAAAAGTTGACTGACAAAACAAAAACAACATTGGGAATCTGATTCTCACCTCACTTCCACCAGCCTAACGCAACTCCATTGAAGTCAATGGCCAGTCAGGCACTGTCAATGGAGAATCAATGGAAGTTAGGCTGCTAGGTACGTTTGAAATACCCCTCGGCACCTATCTGCATTCCTACATAAATACATTTAAAAATCTGATCCTCAGAGAACAGGTGAAGCTATTCATTGGAATAGAAAATGATTGTTCTTCAGTGATGGAGAAGCACTGAGGTATTAAAAAATTAAGTGACAATTACAAGGCTATACATCTAGTTCAGTGTTTTCATGTCATAAACTACTCAAGATTTTGCCCGTAGATTGTTGCATCTTTGAAACCACTTGATGAGCTAATTGCCTTATCATGTGCCAAAGGATTCTGCTGCATTATGCACACCATATTACAAGGACACATCACCACCTGAAAGTTTGTTCCACTACCATTTTCCTTTTTCAGGATGTCTTGAAGGCAATTGGGTTGCAAGGATTTAGTTAATAGTAGAATTTAGACTACTAAGAAGGTACCATGCTGTTTTGGCGAAACTGAAATATTTCATGGAATGGTTTGATTTTGACAACAGTTTTAATGGGGCAGTTTTTGAGGTCCAAGATTAACTTTCAGGAGAGAAATTGTTTGTTTAGAAAATGTTGCTTAATTGATATTTCACTCAAAAAAAAAAAACCACATTTAAAACAAACATGTCAAAACAGTTCATTTTGACATTTTCAAAACAAACTATTTTGATATTTCCAAAAATGTTTTCAATTTTTTTGTTTTGTTTTTTGGCTGAATCAATTTTACTGAAATTGATCTACATTCACAAATAATTTGGATACCCAAAAATGTATTTTCCAGAAAATTTACTTTAAAAAAAAATCACCCAGTGATTCTCCCTTTGTAAACTCACACTGGGAATTCACTGAAAAAGTTATTTCCTTCCTGCCTAGAATGTTGTGTAGAGTTGCAATGAACAACAAAGTATTAAACAACTACCCCCTTTTCACCTTTGACACGGCTACACTTCAGTGATGCACCAGGTTAAAAGGTGACTATTAAAATGGATTAATTTTATTGTGTTTTTTTTAATTAAAAAAGGCTGTTTTTTTTAAAAATAAAACATCAAATAAATGCACACATCCAACAAGTGAAACTGACACTACAAGAATATACCAGTAAAATAAATAAAAAATTGTACTTAGTGGAAACTGACTTAAATGTAGCTACACTAATTTACATCAGCTGAAGATCTTGCCCATTAACTATAAAACATAGAACCTTATCATAGACTTCCATTATCATTTTCCCTATTGAAACCATTAAAAGTGGGGGAGAGGGAAGTTACACAAGTAGAGATAGGTTTTTGAGAAATAATACAAATACCCTCATTGTTCAGAACAGATTTGTTTTCAGGTTCATACTGTGACTGCAGATGGATTTTCTTTGGCTAACTGGGCTAGGACTGTGGTATTTGATCCTTAGAGACTTGAATGTTATTTCTGCACACTCTTTTAGAATGTTCTGCTGTGGTTATTAAAAAGATAAGGCACCTATGTTTCATTTGTTGACTTTTGATCTCCAGTATACTGGAGATAGGGGAGGTGGAGGGGGGGAAGTCACCCTCTTTCCATTAACTGAGTTTCAGGCATGGGCACACCACCAGGTGTACATGAACAAGAAGTGCTCCCAATTATCCAACAATCCAAACATGCAGCAGACTGTTCAGTTATGCCTGAAGAGGCAAAGTGAATGGTAGAGCCAGAATACAGAGTCTTTTGTTGAGCCACAGATCATCCACAGAGGAGTAAGCAACCTAATAAGACAACTATTATTTTTCAGAAGTATCAGTGGCAATTTTTTTAATGATTTACCCATAATGACACTGTTTCACTCCTCATGCATTGTGTGCTCTTGTTATAGCTTTCCTTCTGCACTGGTTTCATGTTGGTAGGTGAGACTCTTTGGTAGCAATTACTAGATACCTGAAGTTAGCATCTCTACTCTCCCTGCACCTGGGTATATCACTTTATTCTCAAACAGCCATGACCTGCTGCAATATTGATTTCAAGCATTTCTTCTTCTTCTTCTTTTTTAATATAGTTGTTGCTTTGTTTTTCATTTGCTTTTGCTCTTCAGATTGGTACCCATAACTCTTGTTAGGTTTTATGAGTCCCCTTGAAGAGCTTCCCCTGGTCCTAAGTTTTAGAGTTGATTAGTTTTGGATCCCACTTATCATCCTGAGCTGATGGAAAAACTCAGCAACTTTTTTTTTAAATTGGTTTGGAAAGTGGGTGGAGTTGAAGTAACAAAAAAATCAATGGCCAACTGCTAAATCAAATCAGTGCTGGTTGACTGAATACCTTTAGCTTAATTAGTTGATTGACTTTAGGAAGTTTATGGAAGAGCTATTTTTGTATTAAGGAAGCCCACACTGCTGTTTTAATTTTGGAAATCACTTGTAAGTGACACAGTAAACCAGTGTTTGAATTACACTGTAAATATTGTGTTGAATTAGAGTTTGAGCTGGTATAGAGATGGTGAGCTCCTCAATTGTACCAGTTTGGAAACAGGTGTTTTCTATTCTTGTTCAATATGAGCTGAGTGACAGAACTACTTCTGTGGATCCTTTGAGAAGGATTTTTAGGATACTGCCTCAAAAAGGGTAATTATTTCCTTGTGTATTGCTTGGTAGCATCCATCCAATAGAACTCTAAAAGAGAGTCGGGCTACTTCTCTGTCCAGTAAGATACTTTGTTTGATTTAATATAGGTGGATGGTGGGTTGGTGGACTCCTGGTATTTCTACGTCAAAGCTGGTGCTAGTAAATAAGGGCTTTCTCAAAGACAATGAGTGAGGAAAACAAATCTAAAACTAAGCCAAAGGGTCAGGTTCTGATCTCATTGACCCCGTGTAAGTCTCGAGTAAGTCAGTTCACTGGTGTTACTCTTGATTTGCACTAGTGCAAATGAGATCAGACTCAACCCAGAAGATTGAAAATGCTAAGAAGGTATCATTTTCACAGTTTGCATAGTCGGAGTCTTATCTGTAATTTTATGATGAAAGTAAATTTCCATTACTTTTGTTTTTAACTTGGATTAGTATTTTCCCATTTTAGATAATATACTCACAGCTGGGAATTAATGTGAATTCCATGCTGAAGACCCAATGGGTACAATATGCATCAGCCTGACCAAAGAGAATCCCCCATGTACCCCTTGATTTCTGGTTACATTCCAGATCCAATTCAAAGCCTACGTCCTCATTTTCATAGTTGTTCGTGTGCTGGAACCCACTCTTCTTATTCTGCATCCCACCATGCATGCTGAAAGGCACCAGAATGAAACTATCTGGGGACTAGTGTAGAGCATTTTCAACAGAGGGCCCATGACTATTGATTTCCTTGCCAGCAGAGACCACCTATAGGGTACGACACAAAACCCTTCTTTTTGCCCAAGCTCTCCTCAGTGGTGATGGCAAGAGATCAGAAGAAACGAAAGTCTAAAAACACTTTCATAAAATAGCCACTTACTCCCACTAAATAATGTAAGTAACAGCAACCTGAACTTTTGGGGGGGTCTGGGTGAAGCTGAAGTATCCATTGTTGCGGAAAACTTATGTGATATGCAGATACCATGAAAGAAAAAGGGAGAGAAAGCACTGCAGAACCCATGCATCACAGTCCTTTGCGGAATCAGAATTGTGATTGTAGAATTTGTATTAATAATGAGCACAAGAAGGGAAGAGCCCAGCTTGAATCTCAGAGCCATGACTGGTAGTTAGAAAGGTGGGGAGGGAATTGTTTTACTTGCAGATTGAACACATTTGATCTCTACTCCCTGAGAAACAATAAACACACAACCCCATGATCCAATTTTTATTAAGTATATCTATTTAAATACTTACCTGAAATATGCCCAGTGGTTTGTTCATAGGCATGGATATGCTGTGTTTGTCTCCATTTTTCTTCACCTTCCTGTTTCTGGTTGTCAGCAATCCTCTTTCCACTTCCTATTCCTCAAGAAGAGTTGTCGATTTATTCTCTGTTGCAGTCACAATTGAGGGAGGTACTCATCAAATATGTAACAGATATGTGGGTGAGCCATAAAGATATATTTTGCCTCATTCACCTATTATGGCATGTGACAGCTGAATTACCAGCTCTGGGGGGTTTGCCATTTGACTGCTCTTTGGTCTCTCCTATGGGTGTCCAAAGAAACCTAATGAAAAGGCTTTCTCCAGGGTGGTCATGAAGGACGCTAGTGAAGGGGTGGGGTAGGAGAGGGACACATGGTGCTACCCTTTCTTTTTGTGCTGGTGGGTGCTGCTGCTGCTGTTTTGTGCGACTCCAACACATGGCTCAGTGGGGTGAGAGGGCAGTGGCTCAATTAAGAATTTCTTAGTTCCCATCCATTTTACAAGTACTGACTGGGTAGGAGCTCTAGACCTGCTACTGCGCTTGAAGGTGCTGGTCTCAGTCACCCTAGGGAGATGAAAAAGTAGGGGGTATTCAGGGAGCAGCTAGAAAAGAGAGAGAGAAAGAGGGAGAAGTATGAGCATTTGGTGCCGTGTGCTGGCCTGTGTAACTCACTGGGTGCAATGTCAGGACATATGGCTGCTGTGCTGCATGTTGTATTTTAGGCACACATACAGCGGCTGCTTTGCTTCAGGCTGGGGTAATGGGATTTAGAAAGAATTTATTCACTGTTGAGAGATGTTTAAAATTTCAGTTGCCATGAAATAAATCTATTGCCTTCAGTGGAGTTACATTAAAGTTACACCATTGTACAGGGGAGTAGAATTTGACCGTAGACTTCTTTGAGTGAAAAACACACAGCAAAATCTCATTAGAGACTAACTTAAAAAAAGGGCAGGCACATGTGTCTAAGGGTTTGTGGCTAGATTTATGCAAATATAAGCCCATTTGCAACCTTCAGGTTAGAGGATATTGGCAGGAATAAGCATTGAAGCAGTTTAAGCCTTATCTGCCTTTAGGTGAATGAATGAATGGTTAGAAATTTGGCTTAGGGCAGTGTTTCTCAAACTGGGGCCGCCGCTTGTGTAGGGAAAGCCCCTGACGGGTCGGGCCAGTTTGTTTACCTGCCCCGTCCGCAGATCCGGCCGATCGCAGCTCCCACTGGCCGCGGTTCGCTCGTCCAGGCCAATGGGGGCTGCTGGAAGTGGCGCAGGCGGAGGGACGTACTGGCCGCCGCTTCCCACAGCCACCATTAGCCTGGAGCAGTGAACCACAGCCAGTGGGAGCCATGATCGGCCAGACCTGCAGACGGGACAGGTACACAAACTGGCCCGGCACGCCAGGGTCTTTCCCTACACAAGCGGCTGCCCCAGTTTGGCTTAGAGAACAGATACTTTACAAAGCCCTGTTTGGAAAGGAGTACAATTCTGAGATCAGGACCCAGCAAAGAAATTACATTCATTCATTAATAATCAGACGGAACTTGTGAGGCCTCCATTGGATCTCCTTAATCAGCAGTAATTACTTACGATGACAGACCTCTACAGGAGGAAAACTGGTTTGGGTGATGGATTAGATGCAGTTTTGCTGTTTAAGAAAAAGCCACCTTACCCAAAGGATTAGCTGACTGACTGCTAGACCTGTTTTTGGAGTCAGATGCTGGTGGAGTGGGCAAGAGAATCTTGTGTAAACTTTCTGCCATTTCACATGTAAGGAATGGTCTGTAGTGGTGATGCTGTTGCCTCCATGGCTTGAATGGTTAGTCGAAGTTCAGGGTCTTGCAGGGAAGCTTCCATTAGGATAAGAAATCGGTGATGCGAGTCGGGTATAAAAGGTTTATTTGCAACAAAAATGTACACATGGTCCTGTTTCCTTGAACACAAAGAAACAAATAACAGCAGGTAAATTGTCCTTACTTTTCCAAACTTCACTAAGCTCTGTGCCCAAGAAGCTCCATCTCTTTGTTTCCTCTCAGGGTCACCCTCACAACTCCTTCTCTAGGCTTTTTCTGGTTCCTACATAGGTTGCAAACCAATATTCTGCCACTGTGTTTGCAATCAAGGAAACACTTCAGTCCACATGGTTTATCTCTGATCTGCCATGCAATCTAGTCCTTGGATGGTAACTCCCCTTGTTTGCAGCTGTCTCTACTACATAAATGGGCTAAGTTGTGCCTTCTGTTGAGCCTGAAGGAGGGTACTTGGCACAAGTATTGGCTGTAATGAGGTCTGTGATTGTGTTTGGATCCAAGACTCTGCTGATGGCAGCCATTAACACCTTGAAGCTAAGCAATACTATAGTAGATAACCTTCTCCTAGATACTCCTTAGACATTCTTACAGTCATGGTGACTTCAGTGTATTAGTTATGTATAGTGGGAGTGTGTTAGGAGAAGCCAAGGTAATCCTACAGCAAACCAGGAATTTTCCTTGGGGCATAACAATTTTCAGGTGTGTTTGCTGGAAAAAATCCTCTAACCTTGCTCTACAATATAAGTTTTTCAGCTTCCAGTTTCATAGAAGGTGAAATTGACCCTTGTGCAATGGGATCAGAAGAAGGCCTATAGCCTGTCATATGAGAGGTCAAACTATATGATCACAATGGTACCATCTGGCTTCATAAGCTATGAATCTCTCCCCTTGGGGGAAGGGATAGCTCAGTGGTTTGAGCATTGGCCTACTAAACCCAGGGTTATGAGTTCATTCTTTGAGGGAGCCACTTAGGGATCTGGGGCAAAATCAGTACTTGGTCCTGCTAGTGAAGGCAGGGGCCTGGACTCAATGACCTTTCAAGGTCCCTTCCAGTTCTAGGAGATAGGATATCTCCAATAATTTATTTATTTAATCTCTTGAGTCTCACTTAAGGCCTCAAAAATAGACTTACAGTGGTGCATAAGTCTTTCGCTGGCTATCTACAGGGGTTGGATTTCTCACCCAGAGATAGCAACTTTGGCCTCAGTCTGCAATGTTGCAGTTTAGGGGTTGTTCTGGTTGTTTTTAAGTTTCCTTTCCCTTTTTTTTTTAAAACGGTGTTACATGAAACCGGGTTTTCTGCCCGTCTCACATGCAGCAACGTATCAAACCAGGATTCCTAGCAAGCCTCAAAATATATCACCTCTTCCTAAAGCATAATTATACTTCCTGGTTCTAATTTTGCCATCTGACTGGAGATAACAGGGATTTCCCTCACCCACTGTTTGCTTGGTAAAATTACTCCTTCTGAACCACATCTCAGACTATCCCTTACCTAAGTGTACCCAGTATAGACTAAGGAGATGGAGGATGGCAGTAACTGGTACAAGTCCCCTGATTTCACTATGTTGTGCCTGCACTCGCAATATGCAAAAGAACTAATGATCAAAAAGTGTTTAGCCCCTGCCTGTGTGCAAGAGCCCAAGGAACATCCCCTGTTTGGTCACCCCCTTGCAGGTGCAAGCCATAGCCACCCCAAACAGGGCAGGAAGCTGGGAGGAGAAGGTGGGGCCTAACATTCCCGCTGCATGAGAAACACTTGCAAAATCCTGCTGCTTTTAAAATATAAATAACTAGGTGTGTTTTAATGTAAAGTGAGGACATATTTCTGGGTTGCAGTTTTCCAGTTTACAAAAAGATGATATGTGCTCCGTTACTTCTCTTTTCCTAAAGTTCTTTGTTAGATGAACATCAAGCCAACTGGAACAATCTCTGGCTCTTCACAATGGAGGAAGGAAATCCTAATAGGATCCCATTTGTATTCCTGAAATACATACGGCCATTTCGGGGACTTTTGTGTTGATGTGTATTATGCTGATCATAGTGCCCAAGACAGAGTGGAGTCATTTGTCTGCTAGTGAGGTCCTTGCTTGGCCTGTCAATGAAATAAATAGAAAATTATTTGAGATTTTGCAAGGAATTCATATCACTTAACTTTTTTTGTGTGTGCTAAAGATCCCCCACATTTAACTGAGAGCAATATACCTATGGTTAATTAGCCCACATAGTAAGCTTCATCATCAGTACAAACGGTGGCTTCCCTTGCCTATGATTGGGGTTGGAACTACTGCAGCCATCAGTTGCTGGAACTGAGGCAAATTCCTGATGTAGAGAAGGCTCCATTTACTTGACTGATAAAGGATTGTTTTAGTGTTTCTTTCACTGCTTCTTTCCTATGCTCAACCCAAAGTAATTTGTGGTTCCTACTCTCCAGCCCCCATTTATGTCAGTTTCTTTCTAGTGCATCATTAAATTCCTCTCCTCCTTCACCCTAAAATTCCCACACGGCTAGGATTTTCCATTTGCACAAATACTGAATGCGACATGATTTACTTCCCAATCCTGAACTGGTTATAGGTCTACAGTGGCTTGTGCCTCTCTTTATGAGACACACAGAGGGTAACAATTGCATGCAATGCAGATACAAATGCATTTAAAAATAAATGAAAAACAGTGCACTATTTAAATTACAAGACCATATAAAAGAAAGATGAAACAAAGACAACGCTCTGGTGGGTCCTAGAATGCTTCCCCAAGCTATAGAAAAAGAAAGCAGTTGTTGAACATAACATGATTGTGCACAGTACATGTCTGTGCTCCATGTTGTGTGTCAATCTTATGTGCAGGGGAGTGTGTATACGTGCTCCTAATAATATATGATATAGATATCATTATACCTGGTAAAAAAATCTTGGATCCTGGTTCTGGAGGATGCCCAGTATGGATACCAGCTTGCAATGGGGAATGTAGGCACCACACTGGTTAATGAGGGCCTGGGATCCCAATTGGCCCTGCCCATCTATACCTGTAGCAGATGTCAGGTGTGGGAAGTTAAAAGGAAGAGATCCAGGGATGACCAGGAAGGAAGGCGGAGTTCTGCCCTGAGCGAAGTCTGGTTTCATCTAAGAGTTTGAGACAACTTGCTGCCTTGATGAACTTCCCTGTGGATGGGAAGACTGGATGCAGGAAGACTGACTAAAAGGATGGGCTTCAGGAAGAAACTTCCTGAGCAGAAGAGTGGGGTCCTGCTGAAGACTTCTTGTATTACCCTGGTATTTGAGTTCAAGGTATTATTTTATTTTTGTACTTTAACAACCAACAAGGGGTGGATTTAAATTGTGATCTGTTCGCAGGCTAAGTCATGGGAAGAGGTGGACCAACAGAGGGCCAAAGCAGCTGTTGGTGTAACCCACACACCTCCTGGGTGTAGTGCCCTGTCCCCTCTAGTGGCACCAAGACCACTTAGTGATCAATGAGTCTGCTACAGCCTTAGCTAAGAGCTATGTGGCTTTTAGTTCATGCAGTAGAGGCTCATGCAGTTAGCCACAGAGATCCAGGTTCGATCCCGCTGTCGGTGTTACATTGGTAGGGGGTGCTCGAAGGAGAGAGAGCCATTATACTACACCCAGCCATGAAGCGGCGCTCCAGCTGCGAGTCCACTCTTTCACATATCTGTTCCGATGCTATGGGGATGGGTAGATAGATTGGGATGTTAAGTATCCACAACCAATGGCTTCCCCATCTTATATTGCTAATGTCAGAGTTAAAATAGCTAATGCTATCAACATTTTTGATAAGGATATGAAACCTTCAGGGTTTAAACTAATCTCAAACTATTAAGGTTTAGCATGAAACCATCATGGGACTCAGACAATTCCACAGCAGTCTACTGTGGAGTTTCTTGCATGTCCCTCTGAAGAATCTGGTGCTTGTCTGTGTCACAGATAGGATACTGGACTAGATGTTAGGCTATGGGTCTGAGCCTTAAGCAGCCATCACCACATTCTGGGTATCAGTGCAAGTATAAATTGCTTGTCTCTGGAAGGATGTCTATGGCCGTGCTTTAAATTCCCATTATTTCCTGATGCAATTACTACATCATCTTCAGGACCTTGGCACACATTGATTGCAAAGAAGTTACAGCAGGGATGAATTTGGCCCACTGTATGGCACCTAGAAAAAGTCTGCATGCAGGAGTGTTAAGAGATAAGTGTATCTTCTGAGACCCGGGGTAAAGCTGCGCTGCTGTAGAGCATTCAAGACAGTGCATGTCACCTGGGCTGCTTCTGAGCACATGGCGTCTAATCAAATTATGAGCAGAGGTTGTGTGATATAGAACCTCGCTTTCTGGGCAAAAGGTCAATATTTTAACTAATCCACCTTTTACCTAATGTATTCAAGTTTCTTTGTGCTGTTGTCCAAATTGATGTTAAAGAGAATAATTAAACTTTTTCTGCTTCTATTAAAAAGGGGATTTCATGGATTTATAGACTTACATTTTGAATCATAGCTATAGGGTATTTTATCTCATAATCTATAGTAATCTCATTACATACAGCAGAAGTAAGGTATGGAAATGTACATCTGAGAAACTGGAGGTCCTATTCATGAATGATTTGTGTCCACCATCAGGTTCAATTTCATGTACAATTTATGGAAAGATTGTGCAATATGTCTGTTCCATATATAACCATATATAAATCTTAGTTTAGTTAATAAGAATTGGCTGTAAGCGCGTATTTGGGTAAAATCTGGTATATTCATTAACCTGGGAGGTAATGTGTCCAATCCTTTGTAATTGTGATTTTTTATATGATGAAATAAGATTTCCATTAATCTTCATCATATCTGTTGGGTAACTATGTGGAGGCCTGAGGCTGGGTTACTTTAAAGGAAATGTGTTTTGGACTTCTGAGTAACCAGTAAGGTATAACAGAAGCTGTTTAGTGCTGGCTTGGTAAATCTAAGTATTGGAATGTCCACCAGCTTTGGGATTGTCTGCCCCATTCTTTGCAGTTCACTGTAATTGAGTGACCTCAGTTGGTTCCCCCTGGGACTCCGGTCGCACAGGGTAAAGCTCACAATCAGATATTTGCCTAGTGTACAGCTGAACTGGTGGGGGCTATAGTTGCAGTTGTGGCTTCATTTTGCTGGGGTTTCTGCAAATGTTTCCTTCATTTTCAGCCCAGGTGTGTTTGCATCCCTGAATTGTGCTTCTAGATTTGGGTTCAAGTGAAACTCAACTGAAATAGCTGAGTTGTTTGTATGTTTTCAAATAATATTCATTGCAAATGTAGCCCCTTTTCCTGTTTATGTATAATTTGGAAACCAATCCAGATTACTACAAAGGTATTCCTTATTAGCAACCATTTGCTGAATAGGCTGGATGAACAATTTTCAGTCTGTTCACAAACAGTTCACTTTAATTATTTGCCATTTGCTATTGATTGTGTGTGACTGGTCAACTGAATCACAGGTATTTTTCTGCTGCTTGACTGGATGACTGAAACTTTCTCAATAAAAGATTATAGTAAAAACAAATCCAGTTCTTACTCTGAATCATTTTTCTTCCCCAAAATGGCTGCCTTGTGCTAGCCTGGTGGTGCAAAGCAACTTTAGAGCTAGCCTAAGAAGTCAGCTCTAAAGCAATAGCTAGAGCAGCCAGTTCTACACCATTTTATTATAGCCTCTGACCTGGGGGGAACATGTGGGGAGGGGCACTGCAAGTGGATAACAGTCAGAGCAGCCGTGAGGTATTATAAAGCTACCTTTGCTCTCCCCTTCCTCTATGCTTTTAGCCCTGGGCTGTGCAGAGTTTGGCTGGATCTAAAGATCAGTGCAAATAGAACTAACCAAAGTTTTAGTAGCAACAGGAAGATTAAGGAAGAGGGGAAACAGATGAGAGATGTAATGCAAAGTGATTATTAAACACCAAAATATGGGAAATAGTAAGTTCCAAAGGTTTTGAAAGAGGAGTGTTTACTTAACCTTGTAGTCATAACAAAAGACTGAAGTCAAATTAATAGTGTTCAATCCTTATCCTAGCTGCTCAATGAAAAACACACCACATATTATCTATATTAACTACGTATCATTTAAAAACTACATAAGAATGGAAAAATCTGTTGCTGGTTAGAGAGTCCACCATGTGAACAATTTATATGATACAGTCTCTAGATCTGAACAAAGATGAAGTACGGATGTTTGTAATATATTACATGCTTCCTCCCATCCACATCTGATTTTGCATCGACAATCTGTAGTATTGTTTCTTTTGATTTGTATAAAAAAAAAACCCATAATCCTTCCTTATAGAAGATGAGGAGATTATTTTTTTTAAAAAATGGATATAAATCAAACCTATGTTCCTCACAAAAGTACAAATGTTTGGCTTTTGCGTCATTATTTTTCAGTGACCAAATAGGTTTTAAGGCTTCAATCAGATCTATAGTTAACCCAAGGTTATACCTGGAAGCGCAGGAATGGTTGGGCATAGTGGAGGTGGGGAGGGCAGATTGGGGAAAGGCAAAAAAATATATCGAATCCTTAGTGAGGGGAAACCAATCTTGGATATTGCATTTAATGGGCCAGATCTTCAGCTGATATAAATCGACATAGCTCTGGTGGACTCAATAGAGCTATGCTGATTTACATGAGGCGAAATCCTGGCCTACTGAAGTCAATGGGAGTTTCTACCCTCAGCCTGTAGTTCTTATGACACAAATAGGAGGACCCAGTCAATAAGTGATCCTTTATTTTAAAATAATGCAGTACGGCTATTGCCACTTTAGACTGGCTTCAGGTTTCTTTGTGAACTGGAAACGTGGAACAGCTTGACTGGAAAAGCTTACAGAACTTTTAAGTAAACCCAAACTAATTTCCAGCAATTTATTGTCTTCCATTGAATTAATGCAAACGTTTAGGTTTGCATGTTTTCAAGTCAAAACCAGGTGAAATGATGAGGTTTTGGTTGATTCACCATGAGGGTTTGAGTTAAGGTCAAACCTCTGAGGAAAGAAAATGAAATAATATTGGCAAGATCCTTGCAGTTATTCCCTATCTTTTGCTGGGTGCATTGTGGAACTGTATTATTGCATCAGGAGGCTTTGTGGAGAGCCATAAATGTGGAGGAATCTCAAGAGAGCACTGTGTGCACTTCCCTCTGCAGCCAGCCATTTCCATTAGCTCTTGGAGCAGATGGGGGAAAGTAGGTGGGGCCATAACCTCCCCTATTTTGAGGTGGATTGTACCCCACGAGTTGCTAGCAGAGAGAAATTTCTGTGCTGGGGATAGCACAAGGGCTGCAACCACTGTTGGCCTCTTATGGGGAAGGAAGTGCAGGAGAGAGAGAGATGCCATGTACCATCTCCCTTCTTGTTCACCCTCCCTCCCGCCCCCCACACTTATGCACAAGGATTAGCCACATTCTGCTCTATGTACATATGTGTTATCAAAACTTAGGATTACTTTGTTGTGATCTCCTATAAAATAGAGATCCTGGGGATTGTAAACACAGCTAATCTTAGATATTTTAATAGAAGGCAACTGACAGAAACACATAGTTTAAGCTGCCAAGATGCTTGTGAAGAGTGGAGTCCATTCAATGCCCAATTGCCATAGACTTTAATAAGAACAAGCAAATAGCTGGAGTCAATAAGATGTTATGGAGGGCAGCTGGACATGTTTATATTTCTCATGGTTCTCCTACTTATCTGGTTCCAAGAAATGGCTCACCAAATGCTGCAAGGATTGTTGCTGATCTCAGTGCCAGTGAACAGCTGAAGCAGAGCTCCGTCTAAGCTGGGAAGCTTGTCTCTCTCACCAACAGAAGTTGGCCCAAGTAAAGCTATTAGCTCACCCGCCTTGTCTTTCTAATATCCGAGGACTGACATGGCTACAACAACACTGCATCCAGTAAATAACTGAAGTCAACTTAACTCTGACCAGCTTAAGAGAGTTCAAGAATTCCATCCCATTATACCACAGCTTCCTCTTCACTTCACATACAGAGCAGCTTCATAAATCCATACAGTTCTCTCTCTTATCTGAACTGCAATGCAGTTATTAAACAAATTGTAGTCTATTTCATATCCTTTTTAATACTTTGAAAACGGCACAATATAAAGCTTAATAAAAGCTGAATGCTCCAAAACTGCTCTTAGAACTGAAAATATGACTACATCAAAAGTCTTTACAAGGGCAGGATTTTAATGGCTGAATAATACGCTGGAACGGAGCAGTAATTTCTTCTCGAATGTTGGGATGAATTATTTATGCTTTGACAACATTATGTGTCTCTAAAGCAGCTTTTAGTTATTCGCCTATTCGAGGCTACAGCTGATCCTGCTGCCCGCTCTTGTAATTACATTAACCTCCTGACACTACATGACAAGCTTTTCCTGTGAACTGCGATCAATAGCGCATAACTGCTACCTATTTAATAGGGCCACTGTTACACTTCAGTTCAGCTATAATTAGCTCTTCCCCTCCCCCCCTTCCTTCTGAATGGAGCATGGAAAAAAATCACTCTATTTATTTAAAAAACAAAACAAAATAAATGTGGTTAAGGAAAAGACAAAACACATTCAGATCACAGAACAAGCGAGTAACATGTTCCCTAGATTTCTGTTCAAAATGCACAGCCCTGCCATTAGTCCACATCTGCATTTAAATGGAACTGGATACCATAGCATATGTGAGCTTGTAGGAATCAATTACAGGAGCACAGGCACAGGTGGGCAAGGCTGTGAACTGATACAGCTGGAGTACACACATATAATGGACTAAGCTAGGTTCATTTCCTCTCTGTTTTAACAGAATTATAATACAGGCACAGCATTTGTATCATAGCATTGGAGTTGCCTGTTTGAGGGACAGCTATATTCAGTTCAAACAAGTAATGGTTTAGACATTGAGTGCTAATAATTGAGTTTACACTTTCAACTGAATAACTATCTAGTATATCCACCAATTTTTTTTTAATTTGTTGGCCACTATTCAGTGTTATGTGAAGATCATTAACACCATGGGTGATAGGTAAAAATCTTAGCTCTGATCTAATGGAAAGTACCTTTCGAGTGGCATATGAAACAACCCTCAGCTCCTAGCTGTCCAGGAGGATTTCCCATCCAGCTGCTCATTCAGTACACCCAAATTGTATTCTGGAATCAACCATTTCATAGATTCCAAAGCCAGAAGGGACCACTGTGATCGACTAGTCCGATCTCCTGTATAACACAGTCCATAGCACTTCCCCAAAACAATTCCTAGAGCAGATCTTTTAAAAAAACAGCCAATCTTGATTAAAAATGGTTAGTGATGGAGAATCCACCAAGACCCTTCATAAATTGTTTCAGTGGTTATTATTCTCACTGTTAAAACTTTACACCTCATTTCCATCCTGAATTTATCTAGCTTCATCTTCCAGCCATTGGCGCATGTTATATCTTTCTCTGCTTGATTGAAGAGTCCATTATTAAATATTTGTTCCCCGTGTAGATTCTTACAGACTGTATTTGTCATCCCTTAGATACCTTTGTAGAAGCTAAATAGGTTGAGCTCTCTGATCTATCACTATAAGGTATGTTGTCTAATTCTTTCATCATTTTTGTGGCTCTTCTCTGAACTCTCTCCAACTTATCAACATCCTTCTTCAGTTGTGGGCCCCACAATTCAGTATTATACTAGACACAGTATTCCAACAGCAATTGCACCAGTGCCAACTATAGAGGTAAAATAACCTCTCTACTCCTACTTGAAATTCCTCTGTTTATGTATCCCAGGATTGCATTAGCTCTTTTGGCCACGGCATCACACTGGGAGCTCATATTCAGCTGATTATCCACCACAGCTCCCAAGTCTTTCTCAGAGTCATTGCTTTTCAAGATAGAGTCCCCCATCCTGTAAGTATGGCCTATATTCTTTGTTCCTAGTTGTATACATTTACATTTAGCTGTATTAAAATGTATATTGCTTGCTTGCGCCCAGTTTACCAAGCAATCTTGATTTGCTCTGAATCAGTGACCTGTCTTTTTCATTATTTACCACTCCCCCAATTTTTTATGTCATCTGCAAACTTTGTCAGTGATTATTTTATGTTTTCTTTAGGTCATTGATAAAAATGTTAAATAGTGTAGTTTACATTCCTTTCTTTATAAGGTCTCCTTTATGAACTTTCATGTACTACTTTTCCAAATGGCTCTTTGAAAGCTTTATGCTGCTGCTTGTTTTAATAGGAAAGCTTGAGTGCTAGTAATGGATTTTAATAACATTGCAGAAGGCTTATTGGTCATGGGTGGAAGAGGAACATATAGTAATGAGTCTGATAGTGAAGGATCACAAACCCCTAGGTACTTATCCCATTTCTTACAGATAGTGATCACAATTTGGAATTTAGCCACATGGCTTTATTGGCCTTCCTCATGAGGGACCGTTATTATTTATATCCCATACAGCACCGAGCACATAGGTATTTATCCACTTGCCATCAAAGTCCATGAGAGTCTTTCTATTATCAACAATGGATGCTGGATCAGCTTACCAACAGCTTATGCTAATAATGATTGGTGCTATTACAAGCATTATTAACAATAAAGATAGTGGAAGGATCATTCGAATTGTTTATTAAAATCCCTTCTCTCCAAACAGGTGTTTTTAAATCTGGGCCAAGGCTAATTCATGTTCTTTCTCCCATTGAACTCAATGGGGAAACTTCCACTGACTTCAAGGGCAGAAGATCAGGCCCTTTGTGAATATACCATTAATTGATCTAGGCCTTCTAATGCAATACAAAGACAAAATTGTTTTGTGAAGAAGAAATATCCATTTCATTAAAGTTAATAGTGTCTGTTTACTTAGTACTCTGCGTTTTAATTGTTTCCCTGAAAGATGCTATAGACATTTCCAAGTTGTAGCATGAGTATGACTCATAGACATGAAACCATTTTAGTCCCTTTCTGTGCTGAAACTGCATTTTAACTGTGGAGAATGACAACCAAGTTGTAATCAGCACACCCAACACCGATTTTCTGGAAGTGTAGAAGGGACTTGATTCTTAACCTAGTGTATCCCCGTGAAAAGACTATATAGGTGTTGCTTGGTAAAATATTTTCTTGAACCTTTCAAGACTACAGGAATACTGTAGATTCATCCTACTATCAGAAATAAGCTAGAATGGAGTAAGACAGAAGAGAACATAATAATAAACATGGAAAAGGTATCTGATGCTAAACCTCCACCATTCTTTACCTCTCTATGTTATTGACCCCCAAAATGATGGGACAAGTAGACAACGGTTAATTTAATTCTAAATTACAAGAATATTGTTTTGGCTACTGAGGGAGACTTGATGGCCCAAAGATAGAGAAAAAGAAATCAAATATAATGCATAGGTTCCAAAGGAGCTGAGAAATGTCTTGTATTTCTCCGGAAAGATATGAGAGACAATGTATAATGAGCTATGAGGATGTGTAAAAAGCAACAGAGGGTCCTGTGGCACGCTCTGTGAGGATGTGGGAAGCTTATGATTCATTGCTACCTATTATAAGAACCAGTTTGCCAGTTCTTGAATTATGGCAAGTCTGCTTTCCTGTAACCGGAACACTGGGCTGTGGCAGCCACTAGTAGCATAATTGCAAGGTGTTATACTGCCTGTTAACAAAGCTTACTTCTTGGGGGAAATCTTTCCTTTAGGATGTCAGTTTAGTCAGTAAAAGGTCTGTTTGTTTTTTTTAAAGGGCCACTCAAAGCGATATTCAAGGATGCCTCAATTAAAATAATCATGTAGCAGCTTGCTAGCTTGTCATTGCTGAAATGAATGAAAGGGAACAACAATAATTGGTTTTTGTTTTATCAGTGTTATTTTATTTATTAAGTATATTATGGTAGTGCCAAAAGAGCCCACCAATTTTCAGGCTCCCTTGTGTTGGGCACTGTTTAAACTCCTAGTAAGATACAGCCCTTGCCCCAGAGACCTTATAGTCTAAATAGACAAAGGAAGGATCTTGATCCACATTTTACAAACTAGGCACTGCGGCACTGACAGGCTAAGTGATTTATTCTTGGTCACACAGCAAACCTGTGGCAAAGCCAGAAATTTAATCCAGATCTTCTGGGTAATAATTGAGTGCCCTAACCACAAGGCCATCTTTCCTGCCTTATTTTTGCTGTTTAAACTGGGCTGAAAATCTCTCCTAAATGTGGATTTGTTTAACACCCTTGCAACATTAATAATAGTCATCTGGCCAGATTTTCACTAACAATCATATCGTTCTATATTTATTTAATATGAGATAAAATTTCCCTTTCCTGCCAGCAAATATTTTATTTTAAAGATACTGAGCTGACTATACTTACAACATACATTAGTGATAGGGAATCTGAAGTTAAACAGCAGTCTGCTATATTTATAACTGACAGCAAAACCTGATTGCAGTTCATAATTAAAAATAAAAATCAACGGCTTGTCAGCATTAAAGTGAAGGAAATCTACATTGGGAAATGCATAATGTAGCCTAAGAATTTGTACACCAACTTATTCTCTTACATTATCTCAAGATTGTTCCATGTGCTATCAGCTAGGTTTCCGAGCTTGGGGTTCCTTAGTTGTTCCTAGTGTTGAACAAATGCAAGTCCTGAAGGATACCTTAGAATCTCCTCACTTTTCTAGTCATCTTATTGCTACTGTAACTCCCTCTCCTTCCAGACTGTTATGGATGTGGTGCTTCATCTCCTGCCAGAACTCCTCTAAAGTCAGTGCCAGTTCTTTCTTGTAATGGGGTATACTGGCCCCTTAGGGCTGCAAAGGGAAAATGTGAGTTATGAATTAGGTAGTGTCCCTTTAAGTAGTATGGGAGCCCTCACTGGGAAATGAGGGAGTGTTAATGGAAATCAACCCTGGGGTCTCCTGCATAGTAGTGCAGAGCGCTCTCACTAGATGAGCAAGCCAGGCAAAAATGATGGGCCAGATCCTCAGCTGGTATTCATGGGCTAGGGTGACCAGACAGCAAATGTGAAAAATCGGGACGGGGGTGGGGGGTAATAGGAGCCTATATAAGAAAAAGACCCAAAAATCGGGACTGTCCCTATAAATCGGGACATCTGGTCACCCTATCATGGGCAGAACTCTACTGAAGTCAATATTATACCAGCTGACAATCTGGCTCAGCCTGTTTCAAAAGAGATGGGTGCATTATATTACTCAGTCTGCTGGCATAAGGCACTCAAACAGCATTTTCTGAGAACATCTGGCTAGCGTCTCAGCTCTTTTGAGAACTTTACTGAGGTAAAGTTTGAAACCATCAACAACTGTTTGTCCTGTTCTGTACAACTGCTCATATGACTATAAATCATTTAGGAATGATCACTCAAGAGTGGCATGAAAGTAATGTCCTAGGAACCACTGAGATGATTTTGTGTTAGTATTCTGTTACAGGATGTACCCATACTGGACAGATCGATGCATGCTCCGTATCAATGCTCATTTTAAGCAGGGAAGAAGAACAATGGTAACGTGTGTGCTACTGTACACGCACAGACCCAGGGTACAGTTAGTCAAACTCTATTGAAAAGAAAAGACTACCAAACAATTTCTTTCCTAATTTATTTTCTTGCTCTGTTATCTCAAATTCACTTTGCTGTCAGAGAGGGGTACTTTCAGAAAAATGATCTATGTAGATTGCTAAATACCCCAGAACAGTTGTCAATAAATCATAAACGTATTGGCTTGTGGAGCTAGCCAAGTCATGAGGATTGCAATAAACATGCATTGAACTTGTACGTCTTCAATCATGAGACATACTCATCTCCATGAGAAATGGCTTGGAAATCTGGGCCCCGATTCTGGGCATTCTGTAGGACCTTTGTGTCACTCCTCTGGTGCAAAGTGGCCCTAAATCTAGCAGATCTACCCTCAGATGATCACCACTGCTGTCATGCATCAGTGCCACTTTCTCCCCTGCAACCAGTGAGGAGGTGTGGTCAAGGGAGAGGAGTATGACTCGGAAGGTAGCTGTTATAATGGCCTTTGGGGCTCCTGGCAGCTTGTGCAGGTTAGAACAGCCATTGCAGAGTGTACCCCAGGATTTGGGTTGTGCAAAGAGTACCACTTCACCCCTCTGCCTAGTGGCACTGAGCATTCGTTGCCCACAGATGAGAATCTGCCCCTTGGGTTAGACAAGCCTCATGTTTGGCTGCTTATCTGAACCTCTTGAGGGTTTTTTGTCTTCCCTCTCGTCTTCCAGTCCAACTTGATTATTCTCCCCCATATCTCATCCTTTCCTCTCTCTCTCTCTCTCTCTCTCTCTCAACTTTCCTCACTTGATCACTGATCCCAGTCTCTCAGTACATAGCCCTAACTGATGCAGGTCACTTAGAGAATAGAGCAGGGGTCGGCAACCTTTCAGAAGTGGTTGCCACATCTTGGTTTATTTACTCTAATTTAAGGTTTCGTATGCCAGTAATACATTTTAACATTTTTAGAAGGTCTCTTTCTATAAGTCTATACTATATAACTAAACTATTGTATGTAAAGTAAATAAGGTTTTAAAAATGTTTAAGAAACTTCATTTAAAATTAAAATGCAGAGCCCCCTGGACTGGTGGTCAGGACCCGGGCAGTGAGAGTACCACTGAAAATCAGCTCGCGTGCCGCCTTCGGCACGAGTGCCATAGGTTGCCTACCCCTGGAATAGAGCAAATAACTTGCCCAGAACAAGTTCTCTTTTTCCATTTTCACGGACCTGGGAGCAGACCAGGATCTGTCTCCTGTTTCATTCATTCATTTAAAATTTGCTTACATGTTTCATGAATTTTGTTGGATCCTTTATTTTGCTATTCAGTATTCAACAATGTCAAGGTGTGTTTGTTTCACCTAGCTTTTGATCCTGCAGCTAGATGCATTGACTTGAAGGCTCTTCATAAGTTTGCTGCTCAGATCTTGTTGCTGAATTGGCACCACATGTTGCATAGTATTATTTCTACTTCCTGACTGGATGAGCATAATCCTCACGTTTCTGAGGTGAATGCTCACATAAAGCATATTTAAGATTTGTGTTCCACCTGCATTCACAGTAAATCTAATAAAACTCAATTGCAAGAATATTTGCAGAAAGTGAACACAGCAGGAATGCTAACAACGGCAGCACCTAAGTAATTAAATTTGAATGAGTGTTCACAGGAGATCTTTTACGTTATTCACCCATCTCTTATGCTTTTCACTCATTCTGATTCACCCAATGAAAGTTATTAATTAATTAAATAGAAGCACAGACAGAAAATAAAACCAGATGAATCTTTGAAAAACACAAGTTAATATACAAAGAAAAAAATATTCAGAGCACAGATACTCAATGGGAGGGAGAAATCCGAAAAGGAGTGAAGCTGAAAAAACCTTAGGGTTGATGGTGTGCAGGAAATTAGCCATGAGATTGCAATGTGATCTAATAACAAGAAAGGACAACATAGGTTTGGGTAGCATGCACGAAGGAAGTAATTATAGTTCCTGGGCTTAATTCAAACATACTGGCACAAGGGATCTATTGCCATCCATTTGTGCCTGTGTTGGGTTGTTGGTACCTTACACAGCCACAACCACTCTTTCTGGTACTGTGCTCCCTTTGACCCGGGACACTGCATTTATTTCCAAGCTCCACACTACTAGAAAGAAATTGACAAATTGGAAGGCATTAATAGAAGATAAATAACGATGATTGAGGGTTAGAGAGACTAATGCACAGGAATAGATGTAAAGGGTTCTGGGAAATATAAAGAGCTTGGCTAAAGGACAACTAAGGGGGATATTTAAAGGATGTAAAATAACAAGGAGCGAGACAAATTATAGAAGATACAATACAACTAGGAGCAATAGGATGAAATCAAGAAAGGGAAAATGTCAGTGGAATAGCTAGGAAATCTTCCTGACTGATCTCTTAGGTTGTAGAATAATCTGCCAAGGGAAGCTGTGCCAGACCCATCTGGGGGGGACACTTAAAACTTGATCCTTTGGGATTAATAAATCAGATCTACAATAGGGAACAATCTTACCCAGGCCAGAGGGATTGCCTAGCTGCCCTTTTTCATCTCTACCCTCTATGATTTACACATGGAAAGGGCTGCAGAGGAAAATCAACTAGAATGCTAGTTAGCTTCCCTGTGCAGCCAGCAGCTTTGCCATCTGTAAAGCATTACTGCTGCCAGTCCTTCAGAGACCAAATGGGAAAAGGAGAAGACAAAAGGAATTGAGGGGGTGGGAGGGAGGAGCCAAAAGGGAATTTTTAGTAGGGTACATCAATGAGGGAATGTACAAAATTGAAAAGAGATAGGTTAAAAGAAAAGAGCAGTGATAGAAAAGGGAGGCAGGAGAAAGAAGAGAACTTTGGCTAAAAACTGAAAATTTCTGTTGGTGAAATTCCTCCCTGTTGCCTCATGGAATTATATTTTGAATGTCTTAGGCTTGGTCTACACTACCCCCCTAATTCGAACTAAGGTACGCAACTTCAGCTACGTGAATAACGTAGCTGAAGTTCGAAGTACCTTAGTTCGAATTAGTTCGAACTTACCTTGGTCCACACGCGGCAGGCAGGCTCCCCCGTCGACTCCGCGGTACTCCTCTCGGCGAGCTGGAGTACCGCAGTCGACGGCGAGCACTTCCGGGTTCGACTTATCACGTCCAGACTAGACGCGATAAGTCGAACCCAGAAGTTCGATTTCCAGCCGTCGAACTACCGGGTAAGTGTAGCCAAGGCCTTAGTCATACTTCCATTCTTTTACATAGGCCAGGCTTCCTGGCCATACTACATCTCCCATGATGCACCATCGTCTCCTTTTTTCCTGAGTTGTCATGGTGCTTCATGGAAGTCCCTGACCATGGTGTATCCTTGGCGTTATTGTCTAGCTGTAGAACCCAGCCCACATGGGAGGGAGGCACCTGAACTACTGCCATGAGGTATTGTGGCGGCATTTCCAAATCAATATTTTTTTTCTGTTTTTGGCCAAAACCTTTTCCATTTTTGGGAGTTTAGTTTTGTGATGAAAAGTCAGAAATTTTCTGCCGAAAGTGGACACTCAGTGAACATTTTCTGTTTAGTCAAAAACCAAATTTTCCTCTGCAAACAGTCTGGGTGAAATTTCTCAAACTAGCCCTACCTGCAACTAGCTGATAGATGCAAAGCACCAAGGAAAGAGGGGAAGGGTCACACTTTGATCTTGCTTGTACAAAACACCTTTTTCAGACAGAGTACATGGCATCAGAAACATCCGTGGAAACTGTAGACACTGTTTTCCCATAAATAATGGGTATTTTGGACTGATTCTTTGAAAGAGCACCCTAATTATTTAGTGGTGACATACAACACACAAAAGACTAACCTAGCTTAGTAAAACACTTAAGCACTCAGTCCCTGTGAAGTTAATGGGACCTAAGCATACACTTAACATCTTTGCTGAAACAGGGGATAAACACCTAGGGCCAAGTCCTCGGAGGTATTTAGATGACTAACTCCTAGGTATTTAGATGACTAACTCCTACCTGTGAGAACCAGGGCCTTAGTTCCTACTGATTCTTCTCTTTTACAAGAATGATATTTCCCAGCATGCCTTTCTGCAGCTGGCCATTTATATTTTGCAGAGCCACGGGAGAAACACCTTCATGGTGCTGCATGTTCCTTTAGTCAAGCTGGTAAGTATTAACTCTTGTTATGTTTCTCACTAGCCTGAATAAAGGACAGCACTCAAAGTATGTACTTCGCAGCATTGTTTTATAAGTTGGAAAATGGTAAATAGTCCTTGAAAGTGAGCCCAGTTAATGTCTCAATTACAAAGGCAGCTCCATGGGTTGAGTCAGGATTGGAGGTGACTGTGGAGTTTATAGCATTAAATTCAACATACATTTCCCCAAATTTTATGTTGGGGAAAGTCAGCATTTAAAGTGGTCAGCAATGAATGCCAGCTGCTGGTTAACATGCACTTTAGATTTCAGTGATCACAGTTGCTTACTTCATAGTCCTATGTTCTTGCTTAGCCAATTCCATTGGAAAGGTATGTGTGTATATGAAACTAGAAACTGTATGCAGTAGCTAATAGTTATAGTTAACTGTAAATCTCCATTTATGGATCACATGCTCATTTATAGATTGCAGGGCACTGAGAATAGTCCTCAGTGTCTATTGTTGGAGATGCAGGAAATCTTTTGCTGTTGGGACATAGAGATATGTTAAGAAACATTGGGTTTGATTCTGATCTCAAATATATCAAGAGAAGTCTACTGACTTAAGAAATGGGCTCACTGCTGGTTTATTTAAATGAGGCTTGTTTACTGAAATTTGCTTAAATGGAAAGTAGGGGAGCATCACTTTCAGTGTAGTAATCAAGAAAAGCCTTGCTTCACCTGTGAAATGACTGCTCAGTGTATTTCCAGAGTGGTACTTTTTGTAATTATGTGATTGAGTAATGATTAAATAGTATGTAATTTAATTTAGAATTTAACATGCTAATCCATGAGTGTTTGTATATAAAATACATATACTTGTGCTGGTTGTACTGTTGTAATAGTATGGTAACTGTTTTTATTTGTTCCACTTTCTAAGGTCTGTTTCTACTGTAGTTAACTTTCAGTGTTGTGCAGTCAAAGCAATTTTATTTTTTGGCTTTGGTAGCTGATACACAGCTGAGTGAATGATGTAAAAATATTTCCACTAATGTTAAATTAATGTGCTTGGCCACATTCATGCACCTTTGTTTGTGTTTGCTTTTTTCCAGTGGTTAAGTTTTACTGGCACTAATCTATGTCAAGATCATGTTTGTAAAGATTTTTGAGGGGTGGAAGGAAACTTCCTGGCCTTGATCCTGCCAACACTTATTCACATACTGAACTTTTAAGCATATCAGTAGTTCCATTGACTACAAGTATTGGCACTGGAAGTGCTTGGGAGCTCAGCCAATGAGGGAACAGCAATAGTACAGTGTGCTTTTTTTTCTGACCTAATTAATACAGTGTGTATAGTAAGCATTGACTGCTCTCAGCAATAGATAAGGATCAATCCACAGACTTAGATTATTCATCAAAGAATTATGAAAACTTACTAAACTAATCTTTTTTTGCTTGTAAGATAGCTGTGCAGATTGTAATTTCCACTAAATTCATTGGGTAAATGACTTTGAGTTATTCACCATGCAGCCATAAGAGCTGCTATAGTTTTGCTCTCCTGGTTTTCCCTAGTAGCACAGTGCTTTGTTTCCTACCTGGTGGCCATGTTCCTTCAGAGGATATTTATTGTTAAGTTGTGGCCTTTGTTGTTTCCTTTGCTGTCTGGGCTTACTCTGAACACTGTGGTAGACATGCAATAAAGCCCAGTAGCAGAGGAAATAACCATTTTAACACTGATAATAAATTAAAACTAATAAGCTACAGTACCAGGACAGCAATTGCCCTGACATAATGAAATGCACTAGTTGCTGTCATTGTGCTTTCCAGTAAGGAATCAGTGTAGGCACTATATCTTCTGGGTAATGTTATTGGTAGGGTTTTCTAAAGAGCTCAGCTTCCATTTAGGTTCCTAAATGAAGTGTGCAGAGTTTCAAAAGTGCTCAAGATCTGGGAGCTAACACTGTTCCTATATGTGACCATCGGGAGCTAAGCGCTTAAAAAAATAAAGGTGGGTGCTGCATGCTTTTGAACATCTGGCCCAATATCTCCTTTCTTTCTGTTAAAGCTGCACTGCAGTGGATTAAAACTGGCTCAACTGAGAATTATGCTTACCATGTTCAAACTCAGGAGTCATAATAGCAACTGTGTCTCTGTTACCAGTTTATGTCCCCGTGTATCAAATAGTTCTCCATCTCATTCCACTGACAACTCCATGGTGAATACACACTCTGGTACTAGAGGAGAGGCCTGCTTCATAGTAAAACCATTCTTCAAGGTAGCTAAGTGGGATGTTTTGAAGGAAAGGCTGAGGTGTTTCTTTCCATGAAACAAAACCCCCACAAGGAAACAGTTATATGTATAAAGGGCAGAGGGTCCTGCATTTTGCTCTCTCTCAGTTTGGCACAGGTTAAAACACATGGTGTGTTTTAATTTAACTCCACACCAATTGAATGAATATAGTAATGATCATTAATATTTTTACATATAAACCACCATTATTAATTAGATAATTCTAGCCCTTAAAAGCCACACAAGGATATGATTTGTGAGTCATGACTGAGTCTGAGCAATTGTGCTAATTTATTATGGTTTTGGAAACTGAAATGTAAATTTACAAGCCTTGTGCCTCATTATTACCATTATTTTTTATTCCAAAGTCCCCTGACACATATTATTGTGCTACTTCTGGCGTGCTACTGGAGACCAGGATAATAATAAAAAAAAAATGGCTTGTCTTGTATCTATTTAACATTGCTGGCAAATTGAGACAGCATGGTAGCAAAGTCATGCAGCAGGTTTCCCTCAGACGTGCCCCCTTGTGTGGTTTGTGGAACTTTTCAGGTTTTCTTCATCGCTTGATTGCAGAAACATCTGTTTCAGTTTTTGAGAAATATTTGTAGCAGTTTTACATCGGGATTTAATTACTGCCACTGAAACATTCCCGGGTGTCATACTGTACTAATAGATTTTAATCTACACTCCCTTATATCTATGAAGTGCAAATGACAAATAGGAGCACTGCTTTGCCGTGACTTTAATAACAGCAGCTATTTACTGAATAACTATGTGCTGACTGAATTCAAGGGAAGGGCAAACCGCAAAAGAATTGAGATTTGGTGTCTAACTCACAAACCGATATTGCAATTGGATATTTTTTCCATTCCGCATGCAGAAAGCAGACCACTAAATTCTAAAATGACCTTAACCACAAAAGAATCTTTAATCTGAATCTTGAATGATCGCGAGCTATTAGAAAACCTTATAACACTGACTATTACTGTTGTTTATGCATTTCTAAAGCACCAGTCACTGTGATCTCTGGGTCTAGGACTTGAGTTTATGTTTGAGCTATAAGGAATGTTTCCTTTTAAGAGATGATCTGCTGTGGATTGTTACGTACACTTTTTAACTATCCAAATTAACACGAGGAACCAATCTCGTTTTAGTATTGTCCAGAAAGTAGGCTTCACCTAGGCTGTGAAGTCTTAGACACCTCAGTGCCATATTTGGAAACTATAGAAACACACAATAGCAGAGGCAGCACTAGGCTGGGGCTAAAATGAGGCGTAAGGGCCCCCCTACAAATACTTTACTCACCACTTGTGGATCTGACTGTCTGGAGGTCTGATTCCTTCTTGGTGCTATAGTAGGAGAGAGAAGGGGAGTGTTTTCCCAAAGCAGGGAACTCTCTTCATTAGCTCTGTCATTGACTCCCCTGCACTCTAGCCTCGTTAGACCTGTAGAGGTAACACAGTTAAGAGACCAAAGGGAGCTAGATTCTATTCCACCTTGTCTATCGATGGCTGAGTAGTTTTGTATCGGAAAAACATTTAATAATCTGTGCAAACCCACAGAAGGCATAATTTGTCACTAAGGGCATAATTTGAAAACAGTGGGGTCTTGCAGGTGTATTTAGGGCCTAATTTGGCCCAGAGAGCCTTCATTATTGTGGCTTCTGCTCTGTTCAGATTCTCATCGCACCCGACTCTGCAGTATGCAGATGAGATGGAAAGACCCCAGCTTGACTGTCAGATGCAGTTTGCAGGGCTAGAACTTGAAAAAATACTGAGTACACAATATGGAAATCATTGACATTACTGTTATAATTTATTATTGATATTATGGTGGCACCAGATGCTCTGATCTACATTAATATACCAGAATAAGTGACCTACAGCTTCTATTCTCACTGAGTCACCTGAGTTTGAAAATTTTGGACTAAGTGTCTATGAGGAGTATGCAAAATATGCATGAATGAGTGCAACCGGAAGGTGTTGGAGGCAAAATGTGCAGTTGTGCAAACTGAATTTAGAAACAATTTAAAATATGCAATTTAGAAATTACTTTTTCAAAAATTTGGCCCATTAAGCTAACTTCATGCAATGGTCTAGCAATGACAAATATTAATACTCTGATACCTGCAACTTGTTTTAAATGCCTTTAAACTAAGGCCTCATCTAAACTAGAAAATGTTTGCTGGTATAGTTATGCGAGCAGATTCTCCTGGTGCAGATGCAGTTATGCCAGCATAGAAGTGCTTTTTGCCAGTATAAATCATACCCAATTAAGTGAGCAAAATAAGCTATGCTGGCATAACTGCATCTATACAAAAGCTTTTCCTGACAGAAAGGTTGCAAAAAAATCCTGCCCCTAACAGACAGTGCTATAATGGCAAAAGTGTCTAGTGTTGACTTGGCCAAAAGTGCATTTTCCTTTTTCTAAAAACTATTAGAATTCACAAATCAACCACTCTGCCCTGAGTTTTTAATGCTTTGCAGAAGGCTTAGTGATGGATTGGTTTGTCTAGGTGTTTGCTAGACTCTAACATTCAATAGCACATGAGGACAATGAGTTCCAGAGAGCCCAAAGAATCCTCCTCCAGCGTTCTCCTGAGCCCAGGAACTCATTTCACATCTCATTCATTAGACAAACTAGCTGATCTGAAAACAGGCTTGCAAAATACTCCAGATTACTCTGATTCCGAGTTTAGTAACCCAGCTCCCCAAGGGAGCACAAATAACTCAACCTCCGAACCTCAAAGAAAACATTTGATTTTTGAGGGGGCAATTTATGATGGCTTCAGAATGAATGTAGGGTAGTGTTTGTTGAGATATGTAGGTTGAACAAAACAGTATTTTGTTAGTGTAAAATGGCAAACCTGTCCCTTAGCCTGTAATCTCTGAGGATTACTGGCTCCTACTACACTCACAAACCCACAATGTGCTGTTCATAACCTATTTGCCTTGGGCAAATTCATAACAATTCAGAGTTTTGTTTAGAGGATGGAACTTCATCATTTTGACATTTTGTTTCTGATAGAAATTGTAAATTTCACAATATCGCAAATAAGTGACAACTCTTCTATTATCTGTCTATACCAGTTTCACTCATCACCATCATCACAGTACTTAAGTGTAAAATCAGTTTGCAGTTCCATTCACACACATCCATTTCAGCTTCAAGGGTAACTCCTCACAGTTCTTGTCACAGCACAGATGCGGGTAAGCAATGAATGGACCACACAGTGTTCAGCACTCAGATAAACACCCAAAAGTTCAGATATTTGTCCAAACCTGCCAGCACCTGTTGGGTTTACAACACTGGGCTGGAAATCTCATGAGGACAAGCTTTCCTGCATGATTTCCGGTGCTTCTGCTCCCAGATCCAGCTAGTGCTTAGAAAGTCATAGATTTTAAACCAGAAGGGAATATGCTGGTAACCTAATCTGAATGTTTGCATAGCAAAGGCCATAGAACCATGCTCAATAATTTCTGCCTGAATTCCATAACTACTGTTTGAAGTATAGCACATCTTTTAGAAAGACCCAGGCTTGATTTAAAGTCCTCAAATGGTGGAGGATCTACCACATCACTAGATAAATTGTTCCTCCTATGGTTAATTACCCTCACTATAAACATTTCTATCTTAATTCTAGGCTGAATTTGTCTAGGTTCAGCTTCCAACCCTTGGATTTCATTATCCCTTTTTCTGCTATATTAAAGAGCCATCTACTACCAACAATCTCTTCCTACAAGTGTAGGTACTTGTAGACCATGACCAAATCACCTCTTAACTTTCTCTTGGGATAAACTAAATAAATTGAGCTTCTTAAGCCTCTCCCTATAAAGCATGAATGAATAAAGAACTATTAATTTTAAAAAAGGTCAGTTGACTTGTTTTCCTATAATTATGTATTTGTTTTAAAATGATGTGTGGGGCCCCAAACTCAGTTGGAGGCCTTTGTTTTTCTAGGCACTATAAAAAACAAAGACAAAGTTCCTTCTCTGAAGAGCTTACATTCTAAATAAGCTAGACTGACAAAGGGTGGGAAGGGCAGAGAGATGAAATGACTTTATATGCTGTCACACAACTGGTCAGTGGAACAGCCAGGAACAGAACCCAGTCTGCTGCATCTGTATGCCCCATCCACTAAACCATACTGTCTATCTTTTTGGTTTGTTTTGGGAGACGATAAGACTAACTTTGTCCCAACTATTGCTTAGTGAAGATTGTGGGAGTGGGTCACGATTTAGTTTTTCTAATCTCTAGTCTCATTAGAAGTGGCTAGAAGACGCTACCTATATATGTGAAATAAAATAAAAATATCCAAATAATAACTCCCAGTGACCTTTGTGTGGACAACGATTTTAGGGAAGAGGCTTTAAGTATGACAGGAGAAGGTGGTTATGGGCTCTAAGGTAAAGATAGAACTCCAAACTCCTTATGCTGCTTACATTTTTGCTACCACTTCAAATCTTTCCCCTCCCCTTCTCTTGGGTGACCATGGAACTGGAGGCTGGTTTTGCCTACAGTTCTGTAAGGCTCAGATTATGACTTGGAGCTTGCTGAATAAGCATTTGCTACACAAATTCCTAAATCCACTAAACCAATTTCCTTTCCTAATTCAAAAACCCAACCAACAATTTCATGTCTTCTCAGTCTTACCAAAGGCCTTTTTTTTCTGCCAGGCTCAAGCAGCAAGATGGGAATGTGGGGTAGTTACATTTTATCCCCTTCTTCCCTTGCATTTGTTTAAAGCCCCATAATAAGATTCTTTTTTCCTTTGGTACCAGTTCACACAGACCAGTGCTAAATTTAAAACTCTTGGCCAACAAGAAAGAGAGCCCTAAAATGAGCAAGGTTTAATGCATCCCTAATTGAATAGCCTGATTCTGCACTCTCCAGAGGGAAGGGGAGAACTCCTATTGATTTCAATGGTGCAGTATTGGTCTCTGAAACACTTAGTTGTATGTAGACACAACTGTGTCTGGTGGATTTGCCCTAAAATTCATTCTCTAGAAAAAGTACATTGGGCTAAATATTTCCATTTCAAATACACAGTCTTCTATCTTCCCTGGACTATATGATTAGATTAAAAAATAAGACCAAATACTGCATTCTATCCTCTTATTCTGGATTTATACTGGCATAACTCCATTGACTGCAGTGGAACTACTCCAGCTTTACTGCAGGGTAACTGTCAGCAGAATTTGGCCCACCACTACGTGTGCTGCTAAGATTTTTATAGTTGAATGTATATTTATTGCATAAAGCATTTTTGTGTGAAGAATGATGGCTCATTTTCTAACAGTTCCCACCAAATAAGTCAGATTTAAAGGTATACCAATCAAATTTCACACTACTGTTTTGCCTGAGCCCAGGTTTAACATAGATACTTAGGTGTGTGGCCTTTGTGTGAACTTGGAGGAATGAGAGAGAGAGGTGCCTAAGAAAGGAGATGCTACTGTAAATGGAGTAACCTTGTTTGACGATCACAAGAGAAAAAAAACTCTAGAGGCCATGAGTATAGCCCTGTCTAGCAAGGTCCAATAAAGGGGAAGATTGGTCTGCCTATAATGTCACCATAGCTGTAATTCTCAGGAAACAATAAAACTCTAGTATGTTATTAATTCAGCTGTTCTGGTTACTGCAGAGATGCTATTTGAGTACTGCCATTAATTCATCATTTTACCTACTAATATATTATTTTCTATGGGGATTCACTGTTTTAACCCTCAAAGTGAATTAGCCTGGGGCATATTTCAAAGATTTCTGCCCAATTAAATCAATCCAAGGACATTCACACTGCATCAGAGCCACTTGCATTACATTAACAAAAATTTAAAAAAACCAGTCGAGGGTAAGATATCTTTAATAGGATTTTATTACTAAGACTTGAAGTTAGTAAAGCTGGTTGATATCTATCTATCTATAGATAAAGAAGAAAATATACTTGGCTAATCATACTCTCGAAATAGCCTAACATAGGCACAATCACTAATGGTGGCATTTGTCACACTCATTGCTCACACTCATCAGTTTTGGACAGAAAATTCTTTCCCAGTAAACACTGATCCTCTACAGAGAACACACACAGCAAAATACCAATATACCAATCCATATTGTTGGAATTTCAGTTATACAGTTGTAAGAAGACACATTTTGCTAGGAAGAGAGAGAGAGAGAGAGTGTGTGTGTGTGTGTGTGTGTGTGTGTAAAACACATCTACATACAGCCAGAGAAACAGGGAAGCATGGACTCATGATTAGTGTGGTATGAAAACTTAAACCAAAAACCGGATAGATAGAGTTTTGAGTAAAAAGAATGAGGAGTACTTTTGGCACCTTAGAGACTAACAAATTTATTTGGGCATAAGCTTTTGTGGGCTAAAACCCACTTCAGATACATGGAGTGGAAAATACAGTAGGAAGATATATATATATACACACACACACACAGAGAACATGAAAAGATGGGGGTTGCCATTGCACAGTGTGTGTGCAATTGCATTCCCTATTTATGCATACAGTTAACGTAATTACACAGACAAATGGGGTAATCCCCTGGGCTAATAGATAACTAGGCACATTTACCCTCACTGTAATTGCAAGCACCAGTTAGGTGTGCATTTTGCATCCCTAATTTGTTTGAAAACCTAACCCACAGTTCTTAGCAGGGTCTCACAAGTAGTAGGAGAAAGAGTACCTCAGTCACCCAGAGTTCAAATAGCAAATGCTAATGGGGGCTAATGTAGAACAAAGCCTTCTCTTACAGGTGCAGTTAGTCCCACAAATTAAGGAGAGACATTACTATTAAATTATTTTATTTGTGCTCCCCTTTTGTGACAGTAGTGCACTCTCCCTACAAAGAGGAAATAGTACTCCTAGGACCAAGAACTATCCTAGTTCCATATGTGTAACTCTCGCATTCTCATTGGTATCAGTGATGTTAACAGAAAAAGCACAAGACAGATTTGTACTGGATATTAGCCCACATCAGGGGGGACACTTAATACACAAATAATCAACTTGTAGCACACATACTATTATGTTTTTACAGGGTATTATTCCATGCAAGGGAGGCTAGCAGTGTGAAAAGAGAAAAATAACACAGGACATAAAGGGAAGACAGATCTTTATAGGGAATTATCCTACACCGGGAGGCTAGCATTGTAAACAGAGGAAGAAAAACAAGGAAAAATGTAAAGACAAGAAATTCTTACTTGGTATTATGCTGCATCAGTGTGATCTAACACACACACACACACTGTTCGAACAAGGTAAAGAATTCACAATGGAAAAACTATCGTAAGATTTTATCCCATTTTCCTTTTCGCTAATTGCCACGATCAGACTGATTTTACTAATTTATTTGCTAACAATAGTTACTCCATGGATGTTATGTGCAAACAAACGTTAACATCTCTAGAATGGCTGTGGAGCTGCTTCACTTTTCACAGGGGACAACGGTCTGTAGATCTACTTCACACTTCTCCCTGCCACTAAACCCTTTTAGTTTTCGGGATGTGCAGAGAACCCCTATAGAGCTGCACTCATCAGTTTGCAATGCCTGTGGACCCCTTGTACAAGCTCCAGAAATCCTTCCTCCTCTGCTCAGCATGGCCCCTCACAGCCATGCAAGGAGGGCAGAACAGAGGACACCCTGGGAATCCATATGCCCCTATCCTTCCAGCATGTGCCTATGCAGTAGAATGGACTTCTGGTTGCACAGTCTTACGGTGGGAGAGAGGGAGAACAAAGAGCCTCCCAAGTTACACCACTGACAGCTAAAGAGTGTGGCTTCATCACCTTTCTGTCCGACAGCAAGTTGTAGAGTAGTCTGCTTGTTTTGGGGCTTGTGTGTCAGGCCCTGTGTATGCTATGGCGTTGCGGCTATACCACGGTAGTGCCTTAGCACAGACGCTTCCTACAGCGCAGAATGGGTTTTCCCATCACTGTAGGTAGTTCACCTCTCCAAGCAGCGTCAATGGAAGAATTCTTCCATTGACTTAGCCACATTTATGCCAGGGGTTAGGTGAGCACAGCTACAGAATTTTTCACACCCCCGAATGCCATATCTCTGTCACTCAAGCCCCAGCATAACATTCCTTCTGAGTACTGTGTGTCACCCTGTAGCTGAGACAGAATGTGACCTTCTGAGGGTGTGATAGCTCAGGAATCAACGAATGTAGATCTAAAAATCACGAGGGGGATGAAAAATCAACTTTTTTGTGCTATCCATGGTAATTTGAAGTTCAGTCCAGGGATGGGTTATTGGGGACTTGAGTAAATGTGATGCCTACTTTGTAGGCCTGGACTCCAAATAGGGAATGCTTCATTTTTATCCTGAGAAGACAATCCTGTTTTGTAAAATAATAATAATAAAAAAGGGAAACAAAAAAGAGAAATCTGAAGTACATTAGCCGTGTGTGTGCAATTTGACAGAGTACTAGTTAGATATTACTGAATGCACAAAGTTTCCACTCACAGCAGCAGCACTGTTCAAAATGTGCTGCTGAATGTGGGGGGAGTGGGAATTACTCTTTTCAGGCAGCTCATCCCACTCTCTGGATACAGCAAAGCTGTCCCTGACGATGTTTATTCTTGGCTTATAACAATTCTTCTGGGGTACATTTTTTCTTTCTTCCTGCAATACAGCAGCAGGGCCGGCTCCAGGGTTTTTGCTGCCCCATGCAGCCACCCCCCACTCACAAAACAAAAAAACCAAACAAACAAAAAAGCCCCAATCGCGATTTGCGGCACTTCGGCAGGAGGTCCTTCGCTCCTAGCTCCTAGGAATGAGGGACCCACTGCCGAATTGCTGCCGAAGAGCCGGACGTGCCGCCCCTCTCTAGTGTGGCCGCCCCAAGCACCTGCTTGGTAAGCTGGTGCCTGGAGCTAGCCCTGTACAGCAGATTGCAAAGCCCCCCAAACTAAGAAGCCTGATTGTCTTTCCTCTTATGCTGGCAAAAATAAGGAATAACTCCAGTGAAGTCAATGGTGTAGTGTTGGTATATAACTGAGGCCAGAATTCAGGCTTGTATTTCCCATCCCTTTCTTACCAAATTACTCAGTTTGAACAATGTAGGGCAACAAGAAATGAGGAAAAACAGAAATTCTAACAAAGCCAAAAAGCACAATTCTACACTCCTTAAAATTGAATGTGACATTTACATATGTAATGCAAATTCTTGTCTGAGTAACAATGACTTATGAAAATATCCTATGGAAGTTTGTAGGAAGCACTGCCTAGTGGGTAGGGCACTGGACTGGCAATTGAGAGTTCAATTGCTGGCTTAGCCACAGAATTCCTATGTGACCAGAGGCTAGTCACTTAATCTATCCTGTGCTCAAGTTTCCATCTGTAAAATAGGGATAATATTTGCCTACCTCTGAGAAGTATTGAGGATGAAATCCATTAATGATTGCCAGGCAGTCTGATACCTCTGAGGGACATTTAAGTATCTAGATAAAATTTAATAGAAAATGCTAATTTTTCCATGGGTTTCAATATTAGAATGTAGTAAAAAACTATGTTCTTGCTACTATGTTGTTGTTGGTTTTTTTTAAAGGAAAAAAAATGGATTAGAGATTAGCATTTTCTATTAAATTCTATTGCCTCCCAAATTCTGTAGAATTTAACATGAACAATAAGATTTTATGGGAGCTTTCTGTAAGAGTGGACAGCAAAAATTGGCCTAGAAAATAAAGTGAATGGAAGGTAGGAAAGACAACATGGCAATACAAAAGATCAAAATAAAAGTGGGATCCAGTGCATAATCTGTTTAAAGGAAAAACAAGATCAGATCCTATGTGGTTAATTAGAGTAGACCTATGTGGGGGAAAAATATTTAAGAGGGGGTGGAAATTAGTATGAAACCCAGAAAATGGAAAAATCCAGTGGGTGGAAAAGAAATGGTTGTTGATATGATTTATACGCTTCTACTCCCTCGTCTGGCACAAACTTCCTGGGTTAAATATGTTAGCTGGTTTCTAGGGGATCTTTTCTTCTGTAAAATATTTGCATGTCTCAGGGATGAAAAAAAGCCACTCCCTGCTCTCTTGCAGCGATCCTCTTGAATGGTCTAATAATGAGTTAATTTAGCAATAATTATAGCATATACTACATGAATGTATAAATACACCTGGATTTAGTTCCCATCAACATGGTATCTGTCTACCTAGGTTCTTACATGGTGCCATTAAGTTGTCTGAGCGCCTCAAGGGCAGTTACAGCCTCATGATTCAATGGGTGCACTATACTAAACTGCTGAGTAGGTACCGACCACCCACAGTGGCACCATTTGCCCGAGCACCACAACCCTAATCCCGGCTGGTGAGGAAGGGAGTCCCCAGAGGAGTGAAGAACGAGCTCTCCCTGCACTCACCCTACCAAGGCAGCTCTGTCCTGCAGGGTTGGGCCTGGCTCCCCGCAATGCCACTCATTCAAATTTGGACACCCCTCCATCATGACGGAGGGGTGGCCAGGCGAAACATGAATGGTGCTGCAACTTCAATGGCTCCCCAAATTAGAAAGTTTTCTTTTAGTCAGCAGGTCCTTGTTTGATGTTTGCTTGTTTTACTGTGGTGTTAATGTGGTCACATTGTTGTCTGGACTCCATTTATATAAATGAGTTATGAAATGCAATGAGGAATCATATTTTGTGTTTTTCTTTGCACCAGCCAATACAGCTTCTTAAAGACCAGTCATGGGGGAATAACCACCCCAGAGATTATACCGGGGGAATTCAACTAACATAATTAGAGGCAAGTTTGAACGAAGAGATGTATCTTGCATCATACCTGGTAAGATGTAGCCTCTGACAGATTTCTAGTGTGGTCAAAGCCCAGTGCCCAGGGACTGCTGCTGTCAAGGAGAATTCTTCCCTACCCACATACTACACTACTCAAGTGCTGGGTACTAACAATTAAAGCATTCCCAACTGACTGTAGAGTCTAGGCTGGGACATATGGCTGAAGTGATGTCTGAGATAGGTGAGTCGTAGACTATTATTACCTTAGTTTGGACTTGGAAGTTGCAGTTTGATGAGGATGGGTAGGTGATAACTGTAAATATGCTTTGTTATGGATGACCCAATTTTTGCCTCCACATTGCACACTTACATACCACTAGTTATCCCTACTCTGAGTAGGAATAATCTGCACAGGGCTAGATGTGCAATACCTGCTCTCAGGTCAAGGAGCATTTTTCTGTTTTTCTTATCAAATAGATAAAATATTCAGCTTTTCCGGGTCTTTCAGCTTCACAAAACAGATGTAATTTTGATTTGGGCCAAGGAGATGCACTTACTTTACAGTTTACCTGGTACTCACCTTCCCTTATGAGCAATTGGAATGATCCAAAAATAATTTCTACAGCACAGCCAGAGAAGTGCTCGTTCCCGGGGATACATTTTACAAACTGGTTTGCCCACTTTTTGCTTACAATCAGGCCTGTGTTAAAGTATCACCAGAGAATGAATGAGCAGTGAGAAATAATCCACCCTCTTGGGGAAAAAAGAGGAGGATCTATGGCTACAGGTACACATTCCAGAGCACAAGGGAGAGAGTGCCCGTTTCTATGCAAATCCTAAATTCTCAATACATATGCTCAAATTAAAGGTCTGTGAACTTAAATCAGACCATCTAACATTTCTTTTCATTCCAGATTTGCTGTATTTCTAAATATCAATTACCAGGTTTGTGTAAATTATAGGGATGATGAACTTGGAATGGCTACAGTGTGTTTAAATTGTCTGTACAGGAATAATGAGATTGTGAAAATCTGAGCTGAGCTAGGAAATCTCAGACACATTTATAGATAATTAATGCAGTGTTGAAATCAGCACTGTGTGTATGTGTTTTTTAACTAGTAATTTAAAAGAGCATTATAGAAACACATTAACAGTTAGTTATTAGCCAAAGAAATGTTACGATTTTTTTAAGATTAACCTCCCCCACCCCCCAACAAGTTAGTGTAGTAGTTCTATATAACATTGGCCTAATATAGAAAATCTACTGCACTGGAGAGTTTACAAATTGATTCCTTGCAATTTTTTGTCCCATCAGGAATTACAGTTAGGTTAAATTATTGGATCTTTATGTGGCAGGACAAGAGAAATGCACTTTTTGGATAGAGATGTGCAACTGGTATTTTAACAAGGAGCTCCCACTGAAATGTTTCCCATTAGCTTGTGATAAGTCTATGTATGGCTGTGCATGTCCTCCCAGAAGGAAGGGGGAAAGATCTATTTATTTGTTTATCCATTTAAGCAGAAGCTTGCTTCCTTCATTATTATTCTCACATGGTGGAAGTGTTTAGAATTTCTTCCTGGGTCTGATTCTCCTCTCAGTTTAAGAGTGTAAATCAGGAGTGTTTCCACAGAAGTCAATAGAATTACACTGGTGCAAAGATGCTGTAGATGAGATCAGTATTTCACCCACTGAGTATAATGGTTGTATAGCACAGATGTCAGTTTGGAATCTGAAGAGAGGGGGTGCAACTTTTTTTTTTTTAAATATCCCGCCCCTCTACAGTTAAATAAACCGCTTGACTTCAACCTATTTTTAGGTATCAATCGATCTGCCTGTTGAGCTGTGTGTTAATTTTCCATAGCATCTATTGCCCCCCTAGATTCCAAGTGATAGCTGCCATTTCTGAAAGAGACATTTCCCCAAGGGACTTTGTGAGGCTCTGAAAACCCCTTCCAGCACTTCACTGACACAGGAGGAGAGAGCTCTGAGTAATCTTTTATTCTTCATACAATGTATGAACATATCCTCTCTTTCTGTTCCTACTCCACTCTTTCCCAGGAGTAGTGAAACTTACAAGCAATTTCTATTCATTTGTTGGCTTATTGTGTAGCATTATAAGGCAGTATTTAAACACTCTCTAGGATTGACTTTCAATTGGACTCTAATATATATGTTAGAATGGCATGATGCCTTTAGCAGCTTTCATGGGAGTGAAGATCCTTCATAACACACTATTAAGATATGGCTTTGAGTCACAATTTTACCCCAAATTTCTCTCCCCCTCTTAACCTGATCAGACCCAAAATTAGATACGGCAATTCAGTCAAATCCTGTAGGTTTCACCTGAAATCATGAGAACATGAACTTTGTATGGATTCAGCACTAAACCATAATTTGACCTATGTCTGTTCCAGAATCACTTGAAAATGTGTGAATCTCTTGTAAATCTTTCAACAAACCAGCTCTGAATTTCACATTTGTAACAAAAACTGAAACCAGGCCAATGGCGCTTGGTTTTTTGTTTCACTGCAGACACTTCAGAGAGCTGTGATACATATCTGCGTATAGGATGTCTACAGGAGGCATTAACTTGGGCTCATTACAGCTTGCCATCTGTAGTGGTGACAAAAGGAGCTACATTAGAGCCTCAAAACTCTGTAATTCTTCTCATTTTGCCCTGCATCTTCCGCAAAGCACTTAGGCAATTAGCACTATAAGGAATTTTTGTTTCACTGTATATATGATTCTGCTCCCCTTACCCCTCCTGCATTTCAAGACCCTCTGTTGTTTAGTATTTGCTGCCAGGTTAATTTAAGGAAGAGCATTTATTCCTGTCTAATTGTGCTTTTTCCAGGGGTGCCAGATTCTATTGCCAGTTGATATTCATTTCTAAGTGATGTTGACCAGGCTCCTAGCTTGTAATGTGTACAATAAACCTTTGGGTCAATATAACTCATAACAGCAAATAGAATGGAAGTCCCCCTTCTCAGACACAAAACATTACATTTTCTCAGTGAGGAAAAAGACATTTAAAAAAAGCTGAGACTCCAAAAAGAGCTAAATGGAGACAGTTTCTGGGTATTAACAGGTAACCTGATTATTGAAGATTAGTGTTCTATCAGGTAGCAGAGCTTCTCTTTTGGGACACTGTGGATTAGGCGGAGAGGTAACTGTCTCCAGGAATGTGTGGTTACAGTGATAAAGTTCTAGTTTGAGGAGAGTGATCTCATACAATGAGTCAACTGACATTTTCTAAACTCTTCCAAGTTCACTGGGGTTACAAGACTGAACAAGTTTAATTATAGAAGATAATTGGTATTAGGGTTCCTTTCTCTCTTACTTCCAGAACTTTCCAGTATGACATTTGTCTAGGCACTGCTCAAAAACAAAAGAGGACAAAGAAAAAAATAAGAACCAGCCCAAGCTGCTCCCAGTCCTGCCTCAACTCCCACTCCCAAAAGTAAAACACTAAACTTCTTTTTCAGTTCTGGATTGATTCAGACAACTGTTTTTCATCCAAATGTGCTCCAGTCCTTCTCGCACACTTCCCCTCCCACTGCTGTTCGTTCCTTGCTAGTTTTCTAGAATGAGACCCATGAAATTCCTGGTAGCACCACTCCTGGGCCCTATTCATTGCAAATGTATCTATGCTCTAGTGCTTCTCCATTCCTTTCATGTCAGACAGGACAAACATACGTCTGATCACAAGCTCTAACGTAGGGAATTCCACATGATCAACAGAATAAAAGGTCTGCTGCTCTTCCATTTGTTTGTTTCGGTTTTTTAACTCTAGAATTATTTCTCCAAATTCTTTCTTTGCATACAAATGGGGGAGGAGGGATGAATAATTTATTCTATTGAAATTGAAGGGGAGGTAGGAAAAAGGTGGCGTTTAAAGCAGAGAATGTAATATCCAAGTTGAACTATACTCAGGAGACTTGTGTTACTGTCCCTTTTTTTTCAAAATGTGGCATGAGTTCTGTAATAAATGCAAGTATTTATCTAGCTAGTCTCTCTTTTAGTTTGCAGAAGACATGAGTAATGAATCCATTTTGCTGTAAACCTCCAGACTTAAGCCTGACTTGGAACCTTTCAAACAAATTCCGGGCTATTCCAGGGTACAGCTACACTACAGCGGGGAGTCGATTTAAGATACGCAAATTCAGCTACGTGAATAGCGTAGCTGAATTCGACGTATTGCAGCCGACTTACCCCGTTGTGAGGACGGCGGCAAAATCGACTTCTGCCGCTTTTTGTCGGCGGCGCTTACTACCACCTCCGCTGGTGGAGTTAGAGCGCCGATTTGGGGATCGATTGTCGCGTCCCAACGGGACGCGATAAATCGATCCCCGAGAGGTCGATTTCTACCCGCCGATTCAGGCGGGTAGTATAGACCAGACCCCAGTGTGTTCACAGCTCTGATGCAACTATTGCCACTAACTGGTAAAAGTTAGTAATGAAGTAGATCATTAGACAACACTAACTCTCTCTCTCTGTTAAATGGGGAATGTTTTTCAAGTAAGAGGAAGGACCTAACAGTATCTAATTATAGTGAGCAGTTGGTAACTGTCACTTTTATTTTAATGGCACAATCAATTTTATAGATGAAAGTTTGAATTAAAACTTAAGGAAACTGTAGTTTTGGGCAGACAGCCAAAGCTTGAATTACTATACTTAGTAACTTGAGAAAAAAATAATTTATAGGACCTTATGCATGTCTATATTTCTTAAAGGCACTCTTGCTTTTGTTTTATGTCTTTTTTTTTTTAAGAGTACAAATCAAACGTAGAATTAAAAAAACAGCAACAAAAAGCCCGAAGATTCCTGATGCTTGAAAGTGTGTGTGTGTCTGTCTGTCTCTGCAACAGAGTTATCATGACATTTTCTTCATGACCTCAGAATTGAGTCATGGTGTCTTGATTCCATAGCAGAACCTGTTCAGAAATACCTATTTGCAGGAAAAGTTCCGATTTTTGTTTCATCTATTCTGGAGACTGTCATTTCCCCTTAATGAAATGTTAGATTAGCTGGAACAAGCTTTGAACATCTATCTGACCTCTCACAGAAGTGGAAACACACAGAAAACCTTTAACTAACTCCATGGCATAAAAAAAATCAACCCTTGTAACTTATAATTCTGCACTCGGTGTCTTTTTTGCTCTGGCTCTCTGTGAGGATTAGTGTAAACCATTCTGAAGTTTTTACATCAACTAGTTTTTGAGTTATGAGGGGACAAAAAATGTTAGAACAAATTTCCAAAGGTGAAAAACCACCACTTTTTCAAAGTCTCATAACTCAGAAATGACTTGTCCCGATTAATGTCTAACTTGAAAACCTCCTCTGAGCAGAAACTACATGTCAGGAAATTGTATGCGGCAAGGATTTCCCCCTCCCCCCACCCCGAAAGTTAGAGGGAGTGACAAAATTGGACTTAATAGGGTAGGTCTTGACAGTTTCTATTATATGGTTGTTGAGGGGAGTAGAGAAGCAAGCTGCATTAGGATTACAGGGATTTTGCACCAGCATGTAGAAGCTGTGTGGCTGCTGCTTCCCACCACAAGCAAGTGGCAGAGAGCAGGTAGGGACTAAGTGGAGCCAAGTCGCTGCACCCTCTTATGCACTGGCTGGCAGAGCTTGCTGGCTGTGGGGGGCAAAGGGGGAATAAAGTCACTATACCCATTTTCAAGATTTCATAAAATTTCTTTTCTCCCAGTGCAAAGTAACTTCAGGGAGTCCCAATTCTACCTCGTGCTCCTGATGGGGCGGTACACCTAGACACTGCCACTTACTCTGGGCTGTGCTTAAATGCCACAATCTGGCTCAAATAGTCTCCCAAAGGTGACTTCTTAATACACAAGTCCTGTAATTGTTGTCCCTAAAGGGTTAATAAGCCTTCAAATCTGTTACTCCATCCCTATCGGTAATATTTTAGGATTACCAATAGCTCATTCTTAAACATGTTCCAAAGCTTGCAAGCTGTGTGCATTCCAGGCTTTCTGGTAACAGCTGGAAATCCCTAATTATAGTTCATAGGTTACACATTCATCTGGCAAAATCTGTAAACAAACCCTGGAAAGTAAATATTCACTTGTATAGTTAATTTCTGAATGCTACAAGCCCAATTACCAGGGGGACAGGAGAATGTGTCTCCTAGACTTCTTTTCAATATGTTAGGGGATGAAAACATTCACCAGGTTAAGAAGGGATTATGATATCCGTGTTTATGAAATACTCAGTGGCTTGATGTTTGCTTGTTACACAGGCATTGACAATTGTTCTAAGATAAACTGTCTCTAACTGTGTGCTGATTTTGTGACATGGGCAAATAATTGGGGAAACTAATTGGAATAATTATTATCTAACAGCAGATTTCACTTTTAAACCAGTCCATCTTTATAAGTTAAGTATTTTTTGGAGCTCATTTCCAGGGAGCGAAATCTCTTGCTCACCCAAAGAAGAGGTATAACCGCAGTATGTGATTCTTCATAACCAAAGTGTGTCAGCATTAATGGTTAAGGGACCACCTTTAAAAGCAAGACACAGTTATTCACTCTCCAGGTTGAGTCCTTGGGATCTGTTTCTGAGAAGCCCCCTCCTTAGCAGTGTACTCAGCAGGTGCAGCCTAACTACACAGAGGAGAACAGTGGCTGTGTGCCAATTTGTGCCTCCCAGGTTCTGGGTAGGTTCAAGGTCAGATGTGGCCCTGGCCTAAATCAGAGCAGCTGCAACCGCTGCTCTGACTTGCAGCTGCTGACCCATAGCTCCCTCTGGAGTTCATCTCACAGCCTAGAATAGCCAGAGAGCAGAGTGCTCAGGGCACACTCCTTCCCCACTGACCATCCCTCACCAGCCTCAAGTTGGGTGTTGTGTGGGAGGTGATGTCTAGGCAGCCCAGGCAGCCCGACTGCCCCTGGACCAGGGGAATTTCTACAAGGGATCTATCTGGGTTCTGGTCACTACCCATCACTGGAGCAACATAAAGGAACCAGGTCATGGTCCAAAATCAGGGCTTTATTTTCTTTGCTGCGATTCCAGTTAGTGCCAGTTCTGATGTGGACCCCGGTGTGCTATGTTGCAAAGAAGGCCTGCAAGATTACTGAGGGGAGTCATGAAATGGAGACAACTTTGCAACAATTGACCAGGTCTAGATTTAAACCGGTAGCCTATTGCCAATCTCTTGAGCTATCTGCTCTCCAAACCCACACTTAATTAAAACAATGATAACAATTATAACTTTAAGGATTAGGGATGATTTCCTAAAGCAATTATGCTTATTCTCAGCATTTTAAATATACAATAGTACTCAATTTAGCAGGGTTTGCTCAGACTTCTTAATATCTGAGCTACTGAGAAATGATGACTAACATGGAACTGGCAGAGTTACACTGCATAAAACCATAATTGTGTCAATTATAATGGTCCAACATGTGAGGTTCTATGCAGGTACAGCTACCAGACACAGTCAAGAGAGTAAATAAGACATTTTTTCTTCATTTAAGAGTATTTTTACATTCATTTGGCTAGAACATGTTGAAGCTATTGATCAGAAAATATAATTTGCCCATATTTGTCACACATCAGACCTACTGGCATTAGCTACTCTGTATGTCTTGGGGCACCAGCAGATGCAATGACTGGTAAAAGTTGTTTCACTGATTTCCCATTCCAGAAAATGCAGATCTATTACTGTGTAACACACATCATTTAGCTGGATATAAAATTAATGTGCGGATGTTAACATTTGCAAAGGCATATTTTAAACTCCACCAATTTCTTAACTTTTCACTTGCATCTTTGGGAAAGATTGTTATCTTCTGCCCTTGGAATTCAGCCTCTTGGCTGAGATGCCTGAAAAATCCTGTCATTGGGCCAGTTTCAATCTCAGTTATGCCAATGTCAATGCAGAGTAACTCCATTGATTGCAGAGTGCTCTGAAAATAAAGCCACAAATAAGTATCTAAAATAGGGTACCCAATAACTAAGACTCCAAAAACTAGGAGCTGCTTTTGGGACTATAGGTCTAAATCCCTTTCAGCTAAAACTCATTCCTGTGCAGGATGATGGTACTGAAGTCCCATATAAACCCTTGAACTAGGTGAATGGGGTGAATTAATACCCCACTGGATTTTTTAAAATCAATTCTTACAACTTTTTGTCTAGTCTTTAATTAATGGGGTCTGATTTTTCAAAGGTTGACTCTCAAGATTTGCGCATGCATAAAGTGATGTGCCCTTTCTTGCGCACTAAAACCCGTGTACAGATGACAATCTTTACCCATTTGGCTAAGGAGATGTGGTCAGCAACAAGGGAAAGCCCATCTCTTCTGGTTGCTTAGAATATATGCTATATTCATGAGCACATAGTAACTGAAGTCAGGGAACAGGGAGACAAGAAGTTCCTGGTCAGAGGAGCAGTACTGTGTCCCCCACTTGGCATCCACCTACCCAACCCTATGGAATTCATTCTGAATTGGCAGAATTCATAAAGAAAAGCATTCAGTGAGCAGTGTCACTACTCATCCTCACTGCGCTAGTCAGGGCAGGATTTGACCCTTATTTCTTGCTTGAAAATAATTAAATTGATTGTTCTGATTGTCTGGCTGAGAGATGCTCGGAGTGGGACTAGTTGGGCCAGTGAAGGTAGCTTTATCTCACGGGTGTGACTACCCAATCCAGCAGTCACGGATCATAGTATAGTAGAGTTCTAACCATATTCCCTTCCCCTTACCCCACCACAGCCTCTACTCTGGCTGTACACCATTTGAGGATTAGGAGAAACTCCCTGGAGCTGATTTGTCTGGCTTTTTGCATAGTTTCTGCTGCCTGAGCAGGGCAAAATAGCCAGATCATAGTGGAGAACTGGGGACTATTGTTTTAAAAACCAAAACGCTCTTATTTTGTCACTCGCTTTTCATGAACTTGACACTTATTTGTACGTGAACACATGCTGCTGTTTTAGCCTTATATAAATTAGCAAAGGCAAATATTTTAAATTGATATAGGTTTCCGTCCGTTAGTTTTCTTATGCCATGCCCTAATTACAGATCATTTTTAATAACCATTCCAAGCAATGTAGCTAAATCCTACATTCCCCTCTTTGGTAGCCATTATTTCAAATAATTTTCTTTTAAAAAATGTTTCCCCATATGTTAAATGTTATGGTATAGTAGTTATGCATAGTCAGTCAGTTTTTTGCAGAAGAAACTTAGCTGTATGTACTACTGTAGTAGGTTTGGGCCGAGGTTCGGCCCTCAGCGGGGCTGTGGGGTGTCCCACCATCTCACTCTGGTCCGGCGGCAGTCTGGGACAACAGGCACACAGTTAGGGGCTCAGGCCCATAAGCAGGGGCTTATGTGTCAAGAGGTCCGAAAGCCAGGCCCTTAAGCAAGGGCTGAGGCAAAGTCTATAGCAGCCCAGGCCCTACGTCAGGGCGGGCAGCAAACAAATAGTTAATCAGTGAATCCGTGGCCCAACCTCTCTAGGCCAGGGAAAAAGGGGGGAGTCTGCCACCCAAGGAGTGGGTGGCAGGGGGGACGCAGGCCCTCCCACTCCACTGCATCCCAGCCCGGGGCCCTAGCAGTGACGGAAACTTGCTGCTGTCAGTGGGGATCCTGGCCGCAACACACTGACATCGGCTCTGGCAGTGCAGCAGCCAGACTGGGGTCAGCTGCCCCCAGGCTACTTCCACACTCCCCCTCGTATGGTTCCTGGGCCGTCTTAGTGTTGTCGGTACTCTCCACCAGCATTGGCTCCTCTGGGTAGGTAGCGAAGGGCAGGCTCGGCTCCTCCTCGGGGTAGCTGGCATGGGGCAGGCTTGGCCAGTCCTCCTCGGGGTAGCTGGCACGGGGCAGGCTTGGCCAGTCCTCCTCGGGGTAGCTGGCACGGGGCAGGCTTGGCCAGTCCTCCTCGGGGTAGCTGGCACGGGGCAGGCTTGGCCAGTCCTCCTCGGGGTACCGGGTGAGAGGTAGGCTCGACCGGCCCGGTGAGTCAGCAGGCCGGTCGCAGCCTGCGGCGGTTTCCAAAGCGGGAGCTCGGCCACGGACATCTGCTCTCTCTGCCAGCCTGGGCTCCACTGAGCTCTGCAGGCAGGCTTTTATACTTCCGGGTTGGGGCCCTGACCTCGGAAGGGCCGGCGCCGGACCCGGTGGCTCCGCCCACATTGGGATTAGGGGAGGTTCGGCCCTCAGCGGGGCTGTGGGGTGTCCCACCGCCTTGCTACAACTACTTTTCATAGATATTTATAAATATATTGCTACATTAAGGAAGTTCTGCAAAATATATTTGCTGGATCAGATATTTTTCAGCATATTGAAATGCATCTTGCCATATACGACTCATTTACTGCATATGTTTTTATTGCCACAAGGGATTACATAATGATCAAAAGAGGAATGAAAGAAACATGATATTTAATTATTCTATCACTAAGGAATGCTATATCACAGAACAAGTGTATGTTTCCCATAATGAGAACAGGTGTATGATGTGAAGGCTCACAGTGAAAGTTTGTGGGGGGGGGGGAAGGGTTTTTTTGGTTGGAATTTATTAGCATCTGCACAAAACCCTTAAATTTATGGCTGTTAAACCAGTTTACAAGTTAAGGCATTTGACTTATGGTTTAGTGCATACCACCGTATGTTTTTATGTATGAGCCAAACACTTCTACACACACACACAGCCCCAAACAGACAGATCAAAGCAACCTGGTTTGTTAGCACATGCCATGGTAAGTACCTTTGCAGTGGAAGCTTTTGCTAGCTGGCAGTTGATAAGAGTGAGTTCTGTGAAACAGGCATATTCTCTTAATTATTGATGGAGTTACAGGAAGGCATAATGGATTGGGAAATGGTATTTGCTAGAGGAAAGCAGCCCACCTGTCTCTCATAGGTAATAACCCCCATGCTGCTTTTATGTTGCTTACGCATGTGCGAGTTCGAAGCCATTAAAATGGAGAGATGCACAGAATACCAAACCTAAAAAGGAAAATTTTGCTTCATTTAAAAACGGAGGGCTGCTTCAGTTAAAAACAGAAGGCTGCCTTCAAAGCTATTTGCTTTCCATTGTTTTTATCCTGTATTTCAGCATTAGCGACCTGTGATGATGTTAATGGAACAAATCAGAACAAAATCAGGAGGCAAGGGCAGTCTCTGAGCAAATACTTGTATATGTGACTCCCCGTATTGGGAACAATGGGACAAATTTCACTCTCTTAAACTGGTGGGAAAATAAATTGACTTCAGTGGAATAACTCTGGATTTGCATTTGTGCATCTGGGAACAGATTTTGGCCCAGCCCATTTTATTCTTCCTCAGCACCCCTCCCCAAAAGTATGAAAAGTTATAAAGCATCAAGATCTCCGGATATGGCTCTATAATTTCTGTAATTTCAGATAATTGGAATACCTGATTCTTACTAGGCACTGTTCAACTGAACTGCCAATGTAAAGAACTGTTCTGCTCTAGCTATCAATTTCTGCTCCATTCAGTAGTGCAAAACGGCTAAGTGAAGCAGTGAGGGAACAGGGGACATAGATCCACTTAATTTTTGTTCCTATCCTGTTAAGAAATCCTGACTTCTCTTCAATGGCTTGATCTAAATGGAGTTTAAATTGGGGACGGGGAGGAAAGGGCAATGGGATCTAAACCTAGGCACTCACATATTCATGGCTTTGCAATTTACTCTCAAGAGCAGAGGTCTGCATGAATCCAGTCTTTATCCTTTTCCGCTTTTGTCTGGAATATCCTGATTGATATTCAGCTAGTAAATCAACATCTTTTGAGAGGTTCAAATGCACCTTTCCGGTTAATATAATTGCTACAGGGGGGAAAGAAAATGGGTATATCACTCTCTACCTGCCAGTATAATAAAAAGTAGGTTACACATACCCACAAACATGCACGCGCACACACATGTTGCAGCATTACAAATAGCACATTTCTGAAGTTGAAAAGGAATTCCTTTTAAGTGCTTGAGGTATATAAACATTCACCTGAAAAGAAAAGAGGAAGAAATGAGAATTCCACTGCTGTTTAACTCCCAAGTTAATTTTGTATACAGAAATGTTTGATTGAGGTCTGCTTTAGTGCCCAAGAACTTCCAGTGTGTGCATTGGGAAAAGTGAGATCCCTTTTCTTTGTTGTTAGGTTGCACTTTTAAACCTTAATGCTAAAACTTAGCAGTTTTTCTTACAGGGATTCCTGTGAAGAGAGTTTTCTACACTTTTCATCTATGTAGGTTTGCACCTTTTGAGTTTTCTTTGAGTTTCAGGTTAAACAAAAACTTTAAAAAGCATAGCAACACTTAAACTGGATGCTGAGTTTTGCATGGTTTGAACCACAAACTCTGAGCAAGGTCAGCTGCTTCCGTGATGTGTGTGTTGGGGGGAGAGGTCAGGAACAACTACTCCCTTTCCCTCCTGATGCTTTGAGAGGCAAAGAGTTATCCCATTTCCCTCATACCACATTCTTCTGGCAGTCCAGCAAGGTCTGTTTTCTGAAGTATGTGGCACCCATCACCATAAGATCTGAGCACCTTGGTTGACTTAATGGCTCACACAATTATTTTCAGAGTAATGGACTCTTTCCAGTCCCAGTTTCCCTTCTCCACTTCTTCAACCATAAATGGACTGTAATTAAGGAGGCCAGGTGCCACCATGAACAATGGTTCAGTCTTTTCCTCTTGGACAATAACTTCTTTTAGTTGCTCCATGTTTCTAATAAGTCTTCCTGATCCTCCATATTATCACCTGGACTATGTCTGCCTACTTCTTAAACTAAATGTTATTGTATTGATTAGGTGAGACAGTACCATCACCAGCCTCTTCAGTCAGCAGCATATCTATCAGGTAGTGGCACATGGACCAGCTTTCCTCACAGCTTGGGTCCTTGTTGAGATTTTAAGTTAAAATTATATGAATGCAGTAATGTGATGGTTCTTGGGGTAACCAGGACTGAGTCACTTTGTTATGCCCTGCTTCTAGTAAGAGGGAGTCTTGCCTGAGATAACTGGGTGTTAGCTCCCTAATGCCACTCTCCTCCAGGCTATGCCAGCCCTATCTTTGCCTTGCAGGTTAACAATAAACACACCCGAGTCCCCTTGAATTGTTCCCCTGTGATATCCAGCCCCAGACACCGGGTACTCCTAGATCTCCCAGAGCTGCTGTTCCCAAAGGAACAGTGTACCCCAATTTACCAGTTTTACCTTAAATCACCACTCCTGCATAATGCAAAGGACTTGTGAGTATGGATAATAAAACAAAAGAAGACAGAATAGCGGTTGCACTAAAAACAAGGGAGTGTTGGAAGCAAATGATTATAATATGAAACAATCATAAAATGTGAACTAGAGACTAAGCTTATTAATAACTATCTTTTCTATCTAATAAAGTAGGTTTCCACCCCCTCCCCCCGACACACAATTCATCCAAAGTTCAGTCTGTTGCAGAGCTGGCTGGCTTCCCGGGGAACCTGGATCCAGTCTTTCATGAAATACCCCTGCTTGACAAATTTGTCTCCTCAGTGGATGGATGCAGAAAGTCTTGCTCCACTCCATTATACTGAATCATTCTTGTCTTTATTCATGGACAAAGTGATCCCTTGTCTGTTATTATGTTCCTTTTTGCCTCCAAGTGGTTTCAATTGTATGCCGTAGTCTTAATGGTTTTCCATTGACTGCTCTGGGATGGGGCAAGGGTAGACAAGTAAACCTTGCATTACATCACTGGCTAACCAGGGAGTGGGTGACAGCTCTCTCCCATTTGAATGGCCATCACGGAGACATCTGATTTTTCTGGTGACTAACTTTTACTCCAAGATTGTAAGGCAGAGTTTTCAATATAGTTCCATTGTTTCTTAAATATTACCTGTTTACGCATATGACAATGATTATGTCTATTGATAAGTTACAAGCTTTCAGTGGAGACCTCAAATGCTACCCTTTATGGATAAATACCATGAAAGCGGTGTCTTAGATGTAGTGAGTTTGTCAGGTCTGACACAGGAGTTGCTCATAAAACAAACACACAAAAAAAGTGAAACCCTTTGTCAGTTGCACCAAGGGGCCTCTGTGTCGCAAGCAACTTTGTGATATTGATCTACCTTGCTGGGACACTCGTAACGAAGATAAAGATGTCATGTCCGTTTAGGTTGTAAGCTCTTAGAGACAGACATTGTCTCTTACTATGTGTCTATACAGCAACTAGCACAATGGAGACTTGATCTCAGTTGGGAGACAAGTACAATACAAATAATTTTTACACCAGCGTAACTATACTAAGAGCAGTGGATTTACTCCTGATTTACAGCAGTTTAAGTGAATTCAGAATCAAACACATGGCTACTGTCCTGAGACTAACAAAGATACCAGTTATGGTGGTAGACTTTGTCATGTGAACACCTGCCTGCATAGGAAACTGTTAGGAAACCCATTCATTTCATATAGGCCACCAAACAGCTTTCAAATGGTCATGACTTTTAGCCACTATGGTTCTGCTATGTGTCAGGGATGGTCTAGGTTTACTTGGTCCTGCCTCAGTGTAACCCCACACCTTCTGGATATGGTGTTCTGTCCCATCTAATGGCATTGAGCGAGAGAGAGAGAGAGTGTTAAATGAGTCTGCTGTTGGCTTGAGGCTCATGCACTAAGCTCCAGAGGTCCCAGGTTCAATCCCGCCTGCTGACGACCAGGGTCTGTCAGCATTACAAGTGGGGGCTCCTCTGGGATTTCAACTGGGAAGTCTCTGAAGCTTGGGACATGCTTTCTCAGCTAGGGGAAGTATGTAACCTCCACACCTCCTGGGTGTATGTTCTGTCCCATCTACTGGCACGAAGACCATTTAAAGAGAGAATTAAGTGATTCTTCTCTACAGCCTTAGCTAACAGCCAGTTGACTTTTAGCTCATGCACTAAGCTCCAGAGGTCCTAGGTAGGGTCACCAGACAGCAAATGTGAAAAATCGGGACTGGGGTGGGGGGTAATAGGAGCCTATATAAGAAAAAGACCCAAAAATCAGGACTGTCCCTTTAAAATCAGGACATCTGGTCACTCTAGTCCTAGGTTCGATCCCGCCCGCTGACGACCGGGGTCTGTTGGCATTACATCAGCACAGGGAGCTGGACTTGATGACTTCTCAAGGTCCCTTCCAGCCCTACATTGCTATGATTTGATATGGCTATCTGGTGCATGTTAGATTTAAACTGGTAACTTGAAGACCTATATCCCATTTCTAAAACACCTGAGCTATGCAAAAGCTGGTTTTATTGACATAAATCTTTTTCCAAAGCTTTTCAGTGAAGTGTCCACCCATCACAAATGATGTATCCTGACAGACATAAAGTGAAATACATGTACTTTTTAAAATAAAATCATCTATGTCACGAAAGAGAAAAACAAAACAGCTGGAACTGTGTCCTTGGTCATGCATCAGAGGATTTTCAGACTCTTCTAATGCTATATAATTTAATAAAGGTGTGGGGGGGAACCCTATAATATTCAAAATGTAATAGTGAAAAATGTGATTCTCTAATCATGTTGGAATATGGTATTAATAACTGCAAAATACAGTACACATTATGAAATGACATTATAGCTCACGTGGAATAGATACATTGATCTATGAATGATTGAACTAGAATGCATTTCAATTGTAGTGTCACCACCTGTCTGACAAAGTGGCTTTATATTGGCACATCCAGTACTAAAAGGAAGATTATATTGCTTTAGTGAGTAGACTTGTGGTTAAAAGAAAGGAAATGTCACAATAAGACTTTGAATGGTCCACTAGCCTCATCTGCAAAACTGCTCAGTGCTTTAGAAACCGTTGCAAGTGCACAATTCTTCACATGCTATTTCTCCCAAACGCCATGAAAGATGAGCCAATTTGGTGTCATAATTTTGTTAGTGCTGCTTGGAGCCTCAAGAAAGTAAACCGTATTTACATTTGAAATATGCAACATTTAGATCAACTGGAAAGCCCAATCAAGTCATGGATTGGAAGAGCTGCACCACATGCAGTGGTGTTGGCTGCCACCTGGATGTGAAGAAGGAAGGCAAGGAGCAGAATGTATTGACTTTAGGGGACAGATTAAACAAGATAAGGTTATAGTCTTGGCATGATTTGTTGCAGACCAGTGTAAAGTTTCAGGTAGTTTACACAGTGAGATGATTATATCTGAGGCAGGGCCTAGTCATACTGAATCAATGTCCTGCTCGAAATATCTATGTAGATGACCTTATTCCATTACTTGTCAGTCTAGTTAATGCATTCAATATATGTGAGAAAAATATGGTGCTCCTCTCGGAGGGGAGTAATAAAATGAATATGTATGGTGAATAAGTTCTTATCATGCCATAGCTTACAAAGTCACTGGGCTAAGTTTCATATCATCATTTATATACAGCTGTTTTTGTGCTCTTTCTATTTTGCAATAATAAATACAAATAATAATAAGCTCTCTACTAACAGGCAATTTAATTGTGTGTGATTAAACACAGTAACCGAGTCAGGATCCAGGAAGAGATGGGCTCAGGTGCCAAATGTCCTTGGGGACCTTCCTTACTGGAAGTGGGAACTTTGCCAGAAATTGCAACATAGCTTTATTTAAAAAAAAAAAAAAAAGAGAGAGAGAGAGAAGATAAATGGACTCTTAGTGTAGTATTGTGCCAGACTTTTAATTTTCAGGAAATTGTTTATTTTTTTTAACCCAGCTAATAGTCAACTCATTTTGTGAATTAGTTGAAAGGGGAGGCAGAAACTAAAATGGGAAGAAAAAAAAAAAGCGGCTGACATTTTAAGCTAGAGAAGCCTGCCACAGAAAACAGATTTCTCTTGGCAATCAAGATAACTTAACAACCATAAACATTGTCAGAGGGAAAAATTACATTTTGCTGTTACACAGATCATATACAGATGACTGATTTTTCTCTTTCAAGTTCAAGCACAAAAGGACTGTTTATATATTTCAGCATCTGACCTAGGCTGGCATAACAATCTTGAAGAGCTGAGCAAAGATGACTAAAGGGCTCTCAAAACACTTCTTGGCAAGGAATACAGGATAACAATCAGTCTAAGTATAAATAGCTCAGAATGTTGATAACGAAAATGAAGTTGTTGCTTCAAATAATTTGCAACGCTTGCCCGCTTACACAGATGCAATCAGAAAGTTTTTGTTACAGCAGTTATGTAGCAGGAATGCAACTGCTTTGGATATACACTGTAGTTTCCCTTACTTGAAATAATATACATACGCTGGCGGTACATGTACATATATGGGACTAATCCTGCAGTCCAGACTCATGCCAATCCTTCCATTGATTTAATTGGAAGATTTGCTTGAATACAGGCTTCATGACGGGACCCAAAGCAAAAACTTTGACGAAGGGGCTAAGAGGAAGGAAATCTATACAGGGACTCCTTTCATGCTACCAGGGATTTCCCCCAGTTGTGGCTTTCTTGGGGAGACACCATGCAGTAAAGAAGTCCTCCACACAGCAAATACTAGAGCCTTTTCTTGTATTTATTTTCCAAGGTACACTTCACAGGACTAGAAAGGGGACTGTGTGTGTCATTGTCCCCACTCAATAGAACATTACTCAGTCACCTCACCCTGCAAGGTTCCTGATTCCATGGAGAGCCCTCTGCAGAGTCCTACGAAGGAGGTAAGCTTTCTAAACCCCACTTCTGCACAGGAAATGCCTAGTGGGTAAACTCCCTCTTGTGTATCTTGAGATAGTAGTCTGGCTGATGTATATATGTTAGTTCGTTTCTTTTTTTTTTTTTTAAATCCTACCAAGTGGGATGAAACTTAAAATTAGCATGATGATATTTTTCTGACATTGAGCCATACCATCATTGATCTGATAAATCTGAGTGACTGATTGTAATAAGTGTGACTTGTGAGCATCATCCACAATATGTATAAATAAAATATCAAATTAGCATTTTAACTCTGTGCAATGTTTGCTTTTGCCTCCCTTGAACTTTACTCATTGACTTTAAGTTCATTTTTTAAGTTCAGAAACCCTAATTCAATCTTATTTTTATTGTTTCTAATTAAGCTCTTCAAATGAAATCAGTCAGTGCCCGATTCTCACACATTATATGCATGCATAGCCCTGATAATAAAGCTAACACAGGAAGTGCAGTGGAATGAAGAGAAGAACTGAACTCTGATAACACAGTCATGGCACTAGGAATGCACTATGGCAGTGGTGGCCAACCTGTGGCTCCAGAACCGCATGCGACTCTTCAGAAGTTAATATGTGGCTCCTTGCATAGGCACCAACTTTGATAGGTGGTCCAGAGTGGATTGTGATTAGTTTCTATGATTTATAAACTTCCCCATACTCCAAACTGTACAATTTCCAAAGTCTCAGTTAATACAATCTTTGGGCCATATTATACCACTACTTTTTAAAGGAGTCCTTTTATTTCAGTGAGTTTATCTTAAAAACTCATAGTATGATATAACCCATAGAAATTTGAAATGTGAAAGAACTGTTAGGTCACTGGCAATGCAGAATTTATCCTTTGGTATTGTCAATACTGTGTTAGATGAGTGAGCTCGGGAAATTGAAAGAATTATGGATTTACAATAGAAAACCACTAAAGTAAGATGCTTTGACACAGGGGAAAAAAAGGTGGTTTCTTTGAACATCTAGAAATCTGGTAGTAGTAGAGCTGGACAAATTTTTTTAATAGAATTTTTGCTGAAAAATGCATTTTGGGGGGCTAAAAAATAATTTGCAAGTTTGGGTTGAATTTGACAAATAGTTTCAGCTGAAAAAAACCTGATTTTTTTGTTGAAATGGCTGCAACATTTCATTTCAACTTTTTGTTTTGAAATGGCATTTTGTTCTCAGATTCGGCCAATTTAAGCATGCGTGTGTGCATACGCACATTGAAAGACACCCCAAAATGTCTGAATCAAATAAAAACAAACTAAAATTTTTTTGTCAACCCAAAATGTTTTGTTTGATTCCAAACACATTTTTTGAGTTTTTTGATTTGTCATACATTTTTTTGGGGGGGAGGGGGGAGGGAAGGAGAAAAGGGTTTCAGTTTGAATCAAACCAATTTTTTTAATGGATTTTTTTTTTTTTGGTTCATCCCGTTGTACCAAAAGAATCCATTATTCACTCAGCTCTAATTGTGTTATTTCATACCTGAACCAGAAACAAACATAATAACAGCTAGCATTGTATCAGCATTTAAACATGTCATTGCATTAATTAACCCATCTCTAGACTCTCACTCAGATTCCACTTGCATCCAGTAAGCCACATCATATAATATGCATTGAAAATATTGAATCAGCTATGAAAATATTGTAGGGAGTGTTAAAAAAACAGCATATTACATGGCTGTGTCAAGGACAGTGATTTCTTTTTTTTAATTAGTCCGTTTATCAGATACAATTTAGCATAAAGAACTTGTGACTATATCACACTGAGTCATGATAAATGAAAACACACATACCCCAGCACAAACTGCAGTATATGTTTTTAAAAAAAATATAAATATGCCTGTCAAGTGGTTTTCACCAACATCCTGACTTGCTACATACCAATTTTTAATTACTTGCTTGCTGCCTGAAAAACATAAACAATAAAAGTTAAGAAAATTTAAAGGTCGATGTGAATTAACTGAAGATGTAATACAATATTTCAGATGAGACATAAAACTGAGGTCCTGAGCATTTATGGTTGTTAATATCCCATGGCACTTTTTGAAAGAATAAGGGGTTAACCCCACTGTCCTGGCCTGATTCCAAATGCACATTCTTTCTCCTTCAAATCTCTCTGTAGTATCAATTGGATACAGTATTCTCTTCTCCGTTTCCTGTCATAAACTAGTGTGTGGTGGTTTTTCTGTGATTCTTTGGGATGAAAGATGTCATATAAATATAAGATATTGTTGTTGCTCTTATAAAGCAATTAATATTCAGTCAGAAAGGGATGAGGCCAACTCAACCCTTCCCAAGCGACATAGCTCTCATATCTGCATAACCACTTCAGAGCTCACACCAAATCTTCTCTGAAATGTAGGGGAATTTGATCTGTTCTGAGTGGCATGCACATATTTAGTCCAACAGTTGTTTATCTGTTTCTGATGACTTTTTTAAGAGCTCTGATGATCCTTTTCAATCTAAAACCATAAGTCAGAAGAAATCATCTTTACCAGGGGCACAGAAAGACTTTTTAAAAGAAGGGTGGAAGGATAAGCAGTATATGTAGCTAACTGTGTGAAAAGGTCAGAAGTTCAAAGGGAAAAAAATGTTCCTTGTCTTTTATGACATCTGACAAGAAAGGAACTTAATGGTTCAGATCTTTCCCCATTCCCCAGCAACTAGAGTTATGAACATGTTATAATCATCTCCTACTTTAACTTGAATTACCTGATGTGCATGTGTGGAGGATATTCATCCCTCCCTCAATTTCTGGTATACAGATCTCTACTATTGACCAAAAAACCTTGATCTGTTTTAAAACCAAAAGATGTCTGAGGACACACTGTAACCTGGTCTATGGCCTCTTGGTGACTCTTTGAGAAGTGTGAGGAGGTCTGAGAGATCAAACATTGTTTTTTATGGCCGTTAGGATTGGGCTGGTGCCTCAGGCAGGGAAGGTGGGCTAATAGGTAAAGTACCTTAGAAACAGGAGTGGTAGTTATTTGTCAAGTAACAGTTAAAGTTGTCTGGCTAAAGAAAGAGAATAAGAAGATAAGAATAACACCAAACAGAGCTAGAGCAAGAGACATGGACGGTATCCCTCCAAATACATATGAATACAGACGGTAATGTATAGCTTAAAAGTGTGCTCAGTTGTATCACTGTTTATAGGCTGGCCCACCTAATAGGTTCATCTATAGATCAGGTGGTAGAGGTTTTTGGAGCTGGGTTTGACTCTTGTGGTTGACCATGATGTTGGCTGCCTGTAGCACGTGGATTTGGGCAATTTGCGTACAGACACACAATCAAATATATTGCTCTCTGTCTCTCTCTCATGTTCAATGAACCTGGAATGGTCCCTTCATTTGGACAACAAATAAAAGGAAAACAGGTTGTAAAGCTGGTGTGAGATGAAGATAATTTGGGAGAACAGGGTGCCTAGTTCTAACATCTTCCAGTTCACATTGTAATAGCTAGAATGATCATATTCATATTTCAAATACTTAGACTGTGTTTTCCAAAGAAGTGTTCAAGAAATTTCTATTTATACCAAGATTTAAATCCACTTTCCTGAACCATGTGACATGTAAGTAAACAAAAGATGTTAATGCCTCATGATGTGTTCAGTGCTTTTCCATTTAACATCATACAGTATTTTATGCCATTCCTACTGTAAAGAGTGGCATTTCTTATTTCATAATAAGAATTCAAATGCTGAAAGTGGCAAGCTAGAGTTGTCATAGATCTCAGGAAAAATTCTGTTTTGAGGGTATCCAAACATATTTAAGCTTGTTTAGAATTTGAAATGGATCCAACTTCCTAGTATTGCCGCCCATTCAAATACCACAGTCCTGGATAAAAAACATTAATTGGATCCTACCAAACCATTGCATTACTGTTTCCTAAACTGACATTCCTGTTTGATAACAAGAGGTGGCTTTCCCCTGCTCACGCTTCTCAGAAAACTCAATACAGTCTTCATGTTCCAATAGTAAAGGAAAAATAGACATAGTCTGATTTCCAGAGGTACAGAGCACCTGCACCTTCCATTAAAGTCAAAGAGACCTAGAAAAACTCTTCACCTCTGAACATAAGGCCTAGTATTACTGAACAACTACTACTTTTTACAGTATCCAAACTGTATGAGACACTTGTTTAGGGTTTCTTTTCATCTTCTTTTTTTAAGAAGTAGATTTGATACTCATAAAGGTACAAAAATGACAGGAAAGGAAAATGAAGCCCTCTACAGCCATGTCTGCACTGGGCTTTTCCTTCTAACATGACATATTATTGCCTTTAGGAGTAAGAGACTTGTACAGTTTTCATGCTTATTCACTCTTTGGTCTGTATTGAGACTGGCAACATGAATCAGTTGTAGGGCAATTTTCTTAAAATATTCAGTGGTATTTCTCTATTAGGAACTCCCATTTATTTTGTTTTCTACCCAGCTAGGTGGTGAGACCATTGGAGCAGGGAATCATTTCCAACAATGTATTTGTAAAGCACCATGAACACCTGGAAGACTATCCTGTGCCCACTGAAGTCAATGGCAAAGCTGTTGACTTCAGTGGGGTCAGGGTTTCAATCTAACTGAGAATTCAACAATATCCATTTAAAACCCACAGTTTGTTTTTCAGTGGCTAATGTGAAATATCTGTGATGAACTGGGAAATATCTGCATTATTTTTTATTAATATTGTGCATGGCTCTGTCTATGTGCTTATGATGGGTCACTTAAGGGAGAAACCACCAGGAAACAAATAATAGCAAATTTAAGACACCTAGTGTCAACGGATTCAAAAGGAGTTAAGATAAGAATGACTGGGCCATCCATTGGGAAGTAGCAACCTAGTCAGCTCCATCCAGGCTAGAATGGTTTACTTTTCCCAGACCAAAGCCTAGATTCAAAGGGGATCCTAAACATAAGCATAGTTTGACTTATATATTTGGGGTGTGTGTGGGGGGGAGCTCCAATCAGGCCAATGGGGCCACGCATGGGGCGGGGAGGGGAAATTCTATGCCTACCCAACTCTTGCAGTTTGGGCAGGCAATGCTCCTCCTGGCCCCCTCCCAAACTACACCCATGATCCTAAACCTTAAAGATGCTGGCCTCAGGAAGGAAGAAGGTGAGTGGGTTGTCAGCAGCCAGAGGCTTACAGCTAAACTCACTGAGACTCGTGGAGACAGATATGCAGGCTGCAGCAACCAGGCTGGCTCTCCCAACTAAGAGATGGGAATAAGCTGGATTTATCTGAATGATGGATAAGAGGTTAAACTAGGTAATGAAATATGCATGTAGGACTCTTTTTTGGGGTAACCCATTTTCCTAACTGCGGTGTTCTTTCTTGGTTTTGAAGCATCTGTTTTTAAGTCACTTTAATCAACTTGCTGGTCACAGGTCCCTGGAGTGAAAGGGTTTACAGGAACTGAACACATTGGGACCTTTGGATTAATGCTGTCAGTGACAGGGGGCTTTCACCCAGCAATTTAGACTAGGAATGTTGGATCACATGGTTCCTTCCCCAGTAAGGTTTCAGAGTAGCAGTCATGTTAGTCTGTATCTGCAAAAAGAACAGGAGTACTTGTTTCAGAGTAGCAGCCGTGTTAGTCTGTATCCGCAAAAAGAAGAACAGGAGTACTGTGGCACCTTAGAGACTAACAAATTTATTAGAGCATAAGCTTTCGTGGACTACAGCCCACTTCATCGAATGCATAGACTGGAACACACAGAAAGAAGAATTTATACATACAGAGAACATGAAAAGGTGGGAGTAGCCATACCAACTGTAAGAGGCCAATCAATTGAGATGAGCTATCAGCAGGAGAGAGAAAAAAACCTTTGAAGTGATAATCGAGATGACCCATAGAAAGTGTGAGGATATTTTAACATGGGGAAATAGATTCAATTAGTGTAATGACCCAACCATTCCCAGTCTCTGTTCAAACCTAAGTTAATTGTATCTAATTTGCATATTAATTCAAGTTCAGCAGTCTCTCTTTGGAGTCTGTTTTTGAAGTTGTTTTGTTGCAAAATGGCCACCTTCAAGTCTGTCACTGAGTGGTTAGAGAGGTTGAAGTGTTCTCCCACTGGTTTTTGAATGTTATGATTCCTGATGTCAGATTTGTGTCCATTTATTCTTTTGCGTAGAGACTGCCCGGTTTGGCCAATGTACATGGCAGAGGGGCACTGCTGGCACATGATGGCATATATCACGTTGGTAGATGTGCAGGTGAACAAGCCCCTGATGGCATGGCTGATGTGATTAGGTCACCAGTTAGGTGCAGAAAGCCAGACCTGTCACCTAAGTGGCACACTCAAAAGGTTCTAAGACACAGTTCACTCTATAACCATGATACTATCACACTGGAATAATTTCCAGTTCCTACTGCATAGAGTTATTTCAATGGGTAAACTAGAACCCCCTGAAACCACCAGTATTTGTTTTGCTTAATATAAAGTTAGATGATTGCTTTAAAAATAATCTCATAGTAGCAACATTGCTACAGCATTCCACTTGTAGTTGGTTATGATGGCTGGGAAACTGGCTCACTGAACTTGTTTCAATTGCTGAACTGGTGAGAAAAAAACAAAATTAAAACAAGGATACTGTATCACAACATGTAGTTCATTTATTCTGACAAGTATCAGTTTAAATAATTCATAGTGTACTTTTAGTAAATGTAATAGGAAAAGTAATACATTCTTGGTAGCATGGCATCTTACTGCGAAACTCTATTAAATTATTAAAATTTTAAACTTAATCACTGGAACTATTACATTTTTTGCTAGAGGCAAAAGTAAATCATCATTTTTTACCCCCAAGAAGTATGGGATCAGTGGATTGAGAATTTGTTAGGTTCCACTATATGTCCCAGTTTTCTGTGACACTGAATTAGTGTGACATTTCGAGACCTTCATTAGATGGTTTTCTTATATTTTTTAATTGCAGTGATTTCATAAATATATCCCTTAATTTTATCAGGTGGGATAAATGAGTGAAGATGTACTAAATGGTTTCACAAAAAGAACTCCCTATCCCCAGACCTGAATGAGTAGTGTTCCAGGCCTGCTTTTTGTCCAGTGTTGATTTATTTTTAAAGGCACAGACAAATATTAGTTGTGAAGGGGGAGGAAAACTTCCTGGCTGCATGAAAACAATAGAAAAAGTCTCCTGAGAATGATGATATAAAAAGACTATGACTTCAAGTGCAGGAAAAAAAACAGCAAGAGAAGACGAACCCCTAAAAATACAAAGATCCTATTTTCATGCAAATGTTCTAATTATAAAAATACTGTGGGACAATATACACTGAAAATACATTACATCTGCAGAATTGCTTCTATAAAGAATATGCTTAACAGTTTTTTCTATCAGGCATCAGCAATTCTTTAAAAGGGTTTCCTGAAAAAAAATGATTCTTTCCCTTTATGGGAAGTTCCTTCCCGATTTTCAGAGTACAATGTTGAAGTGGATGAACCAAAATAACAATGTAAATATATTACCCTGCTAAGTCCATTTTGAAAGCTTTCTTATTCATTAGGCAATTGAGCTCTTATTTGGGAAGGGAAATCACAACTCCCTTTGTGACTATGACTTTGTACTTAACACCTAATAATTCTGGCTCTGCTTCTCCTGAGGTTAGAATTCAGTTTCTTTTTAAGGCACCCATCAATGACTGCCCTAGCTAACCACCATAGAGACCTAATTCTTTCATTTAAAAAAGACTATACAAAATTTAGATGAGAAGAAATGAATTCACCTAGACTAATACTATGGATAGCATCCACCAATCAGATTACATCAAGACTGTAACATACTTTATGGGCAGGTAGTTGGTTAATAAAACAAGCATTTATTTGGAATGACAGTTTCAGCTGACTCATGTTTCTTCTAACCCCAAACATGCATGAACCTTAGGCAGTCTTCTGTGGGAGTAGCCGTTTTCTTTAGTCCATGCCAACACCGCACTTCCTTCCCCCCTTCAAAACTTGCCTACCTACTCATTAGTCATTCTTTTTTGTAAACAACACCTGTAGAAATACATAATTTAAGATGCAAATAGGGGTGGCCTACAAGGTAGGCAGCCTGACTCAAAACTGAGAAAATGTGTGTCAGATCCTTAGCTAGTGTAGTGGCATGGTCCCATGGACATAAATGCCAATTTATACTACCACGGGATCTGGCCATATATCTTTAAGATGCATAAGCATAGAACACCAGTTATGACATTCTCAATAGCTATATCTGGGAGAACATTCACATCAGACTGGCCACAGTCTGTCAGAGCATGTTTTGGATGCACAAGCCAGAGGATAAATGAGGTTGTGCTATATACCCAATGTGTAGCACTCAGTGATTGAAACTTCAGTGTCTAGCACCGCAGAGGAGAATAAAGTGTGTATACCCTCCTTTTGTTCAGGATTGTGTACATGCTGAAGCCTAACCTCTTCTCTCCCCTGCCCCCCATCCCAACAAGGCATTAACACTTCATGCCATTGTTCATTTGTGCAATCCATAGATCCAGACACTAAAGTGGGACTATTTCTCTTCTGTCTGGTGGAGCCTGAGTATCTCATGAAGGTGACAAATACACACTATAGTCTGAAGTGGTTTCCAGGGAGATAAGAGAAACTATATACCCTCCTTTTTTCTTTCTAGTCCTACTGTGTCCTGCTCCGCTTCTTTCCTCAATTTTTTTTTCCTAATCATTTCTCTCTCATAGCCTTTTCTGACCTTGGAAATGCTCTGACCATATTTACTGTATTCCCCCTCGACATGGTCTACCTCCCTCTTATTTGCCCTCTTCCTAATCAGTTTATAGATGTCGATTTTGGTCTCATCACAAAATTATTCCATAAACTGATACCCATGGCAAGAATTCAAGAAAGGCGCAACAAAACAATAGCAGTTCATTTGCAGAGAAGGATGGAGGTGAAGGGAAGTTTGCCCAAACAACTATGGGCTCTAACCAGTACTAGTAGGCCATTCATTTGCATGAACACCAAATTCTTAGAAATTTTATAATTAAAAAAAAAAGCAAGCAAACAAAGCACACATACAGGATTCCAAATAGCCCCAACTACTAGAGAATGCAGCAGCCACTCAGTTTAGCAATATGGGTAGCTGCAGCCACATCACTCTTGTGCTCTGCTGTTTGCGCTGGTTCGCCATTAAGTACAGAGTCCAATTCAATTTTTTTATCCTAATATTAAAGCTTTCTGTTGGATTGGCCCTAGCTAGCTGAGAAAGCATCTCTCCCTCTGTGACCTTGGCCTCCCATGACAGCTAAGCTCCACTGGACCTATGAGGAGTCAAACAATAATGTTCTGAGCGCTGAAGACAAAACTTTCATGGGGGGCCAGACTTAGACTGTGGCACTCTCATCCACAGAAATGATATTAACACCAATCTTGTGGCGTTCAGAACTAAATGCAAAATGCACTGCTTTGACTTGCTGTTCCTACAATACCTTGTTGCATGCATGTGAGTTAATCATACCCACTTAAACATAAGTACAAAATACAAAAATGTCCTTTGTATTCAAAGTGTTACTCCTACAAGCAGGAAAGGGAGTTTTGTGGGTGGGTTTTTTGGTAAGTTTTCTTATTACTACTTTTTTTTAATACTTGAGAGTAGCTCAGGTATTACAGTGGAGAGATATATAAAATATAGACCAACAACCAGATCATGGAAGCTGTCAGATATGAGGTACTATTATTAAATGCAATGGCACAAAGTTAACAAAACAAGAAAGATGGGAGAAGAATTGCTAGAATTTTAAAGACTTCTCAGAACCCTGGTTGGTCTTCCATCGATTTACTGTAAATTTTTAAAATCTTAGTTTCTCTATTTCAGAGCTGACACCTCTATAATATTACTTGGTAGTGGAAGGCTTCAGAAATAATGGGCTAATTATATTCTAGGTGTAACACCAATGACTTCAGTTAAGTTCCAGCAGAGATTAATTTAGCTCATTGTTTTGATTATTCAGTCACATAGCATTGCAAATAGTCCTCACCTTAGGCCTTTTCCCTTCAAGATAAGAAATCAACAATACTATTTTCTACGATTTTCCATGTACCTTTCTCTAAGGTTTGTACCGAATAAGGTCATCATTGATTACAAGTCAGTGTTACAGCAACTTACAAACATATTCTTCTTGCATGAAACTGTCCCTTATTTTTCTCTTTCCAGGGTGTCTTCATTCTTTTTAAGCCGTCATTTATTTTCTTTCCCTACAGTGCTAGAAATGTTTAGATACCATCTTGAGTATGCCTTTGAATGAGTTATATCTCCTCCTTGAGAGAGTTTTAATGCTTTAAATCTCAAGAAGTCCAGGTGGCCTCAGAAATGTCCATATGGTTTGTAACATGTGGACTAGATAATGATTTTTCCCCTGGGACTGCAGAAACACAATCATTCTTGGAGATATCCAGTTCCTAAATTTGCCACCAGTATCTCTGTACTCTTTTCTTCTTTTTAGATGTATACAAAAATAAATTTAAAAAGGGAAACAGATGAAAATTCCTTGCATATCCACCATGTAGAAGCAGACAGAATTTGTTTTAAAGATAATTTCATTATTCACCGTGGGCAGAATCACATTGTAGTTAAAGCTGTATCTGTATTACCATTTGGATTACAATCGGGATTTGGATAGTTTGCATCAGTTGATAAATTGCATTTGATCTAAAACATTTCACATGGGGGAAAAGGCTGAATTAATAATAATTCAGCCATATATAAATTTATTTTTAATTTTTATTTCTAGGGAAAAAGCCACAGTGGTCAAGATAAATAATTAGCATTAATTTGGCCATTAAGGGTCATAATCCCACACATGAAAGATTTTAATAAAATCTAGGGTGGGAAAAGGTTACCTACAATTGTGTTATGTTTAATTTAAGTTATTAAAGGGTTAGCCTATTCTGATGTAGCTATTTTTTCTAGATATCATGTTCTTACAAATCTAGATTTGTCTTTTATTTGGCTTTCTTGTATGTGAAATATTGAATGTTTGGATTAGATTTTATTTAAATGCTTTAGAAAAGTGGCAAGGATATAAGAATTCATTAATCTTTTACCTACATTAATTTAAAAATTGAACTTAAACATATTTCCAGTGGCTTTCAACAGGGATTTATTTTAAAATGGAAGCCATTATCACTTGCATGTAGAAACAGACAACTTCTCCATATACTTTATAATTACAGAGAATCTGGGATACCTTAGAAGCTACTACATCCAGTTGCCTTATTCAGCAAAGCTCTTAAGCACATAATTTTAATGGGACTAACTACATGCTTACAGTTAAGGATATGTTTAAGTGCTTTGCTGGATCAGGGCCACTATGGGTGGGGCAAGCAGATTCTTCAGTTGTAATGTGGTCTTGACACCATTCCATGAATATAACAAGTAAGATAGCCCAAGCCACAAGGCCTCCACATTTTTGTATCATGTTGTCAATGGGCCCAATCTAAAGCCTCTTGGAGTCAATGGGAGGCTTTTCACTGGCTTTGGATTAGGCCTTCTATAAGTAGCTTCTTCCTACCGACTCCTTCAGGCTTCCCTGTCTAGCTTCTTCCCCACTCAAGCTTTGATAACATCCTGCTAGCTAACAACTAAATATTGTTGTAGATGCCTCTCTGATTTCTATTTGTGGTAGGGCTAGCATTTTGTGAATAATAGTGTGCCTTTCCTCTGACAAAGGGGGCACCAACTGCTCTTTTAAATAGAATATCTAATGTATTTTTTGGTGGATGTTGGTTCGTTAACAAAAATGTAGAAAGAACACAAACATATCTGGTTTTGGCTATAAATGTGCCCATTGATAGGGAAACGATCATAGATTTGTGTATGCAATGTTAGAGTAATTAAGGTAAAATTGTCAAGTGACTAAGACCTAGATTCACAAAGGGACTTAGGTGCCTAATCACCACTTTAGGTGCCTACATTCCAGAATCAGGCCCAGCGGGAATTCACAAACCCCCTACTCAGCGGCCACCGAACACTGTACGTGCCTAAATTCACTCAGTGGCTAACTTTTTGCAGTCAATTTCCCTAGGATCCCATGTTTCTGCCTCCAAGTGTGCCCACGGCAGCCTCAATGTAGGCGTCTGGATGCTTAAGTCTCTGTGTGATGTGTGTCCCAGAAGATAGGTGTTCTTCTGTCTAACTTGCCTGAGGGGCCCAATCAATTAGGCATATTCAGAGGTTGCTCACTGGATTGGGCCCCACATGTGAGCTCACACAAAATGGCCCACCTCAGAGAGGAGAAAGGTGGCAGATCCCTGTTCAAATCCCTTCTCCCCCTCCTCCTCAGGGGAAGGGGGATTGAACCAGGGGTTTTTCACATCCAAGGTGAGCATTCCAACTGCTTGGCTAAAAGTTATTAGGAAAATCCTCCTCTCTTCTTCCCCAGTTTCTTGCAAAAATGGCATAGGCACCTAACTTTAAAGAGAGTTTGCAGTTGAGAATCCTAAGCACAGATAGGTGCTAAACTCCCTGAGAGGGGTGGGGCTTAGACATACCCCTTTCCCTGGCATCTCCCATTGGCTAGCTTAAGTGGGGAACCACCTAGTGTGCCGGTGTTTGTGAATCCCATTCTGAGGCATCTATCTCTCCCCAAACATGGTATAGGAAGCCTAAGCACCTAACTGAAGTTTTGTGAATCCCAGTGTTTTCCAGGTGTTTAAGTTCCTTTGTGAATCTAGCCCTAAGTGATTTAGCAGCTTAAGTCTCATTTTCAAAATTGATTTAGGCCCTTTAAAAGAATTAGACTAAGTGCCTAAGGACCAGATTTTTAAAGGTGTTTAGGCACCTAAAGATGCATTGCATCTCTACTATAAGATTTTTATAATAGGATGATGCAAGTAGGAAACTGGAAGAGAACTGGAAAAGTTACTGAAAAGTTAAAAAAATAACTAAACATGAAATTAGGAAAGTTTTAGAAATTCAAACACGCTGCTTCCCTGCAACAAGAACAAAAACCAGCTAACTGGTTTCAAAAACGAAGAACATCTTAACATTGTCACTGAGAGTATAAATAAAGGATAAACTCTCCAGTTTTTCTTGCTGATTTAACTGGAACTGATTATTTGAATTAGGAATGTGGTAACATCTGCCACTGCAGAAAAAGAAGCAAGGTATACTGGTTTAATTGAGAGCAAAATAGGATGTGACATACCAATACTACAGTGAGGAGTATGGTATAGGTAGGTAGATATCAGTACTGAAGCGGGAAAAGTAATTTACATAATAACTTACTGATAATTGTAACATTTTGCTGTACATAATATCCATAGGCTAATAAGTATATTTCTTGATATGAAAGCATCATGCCTTTGAAAAGGGAGTGAATCCCAGCCTTGCTATCAATAATACTTATGTAGATTTAATAATACTACTCATTCATATTCAAGAGTTAGAAGCAGTATAAATTCATCCCTAACATTATATCAGTATGACTCGCACTGTTCAGGACATCAGAGGGCGAATTCTTAGTCAATTGGTAAGCCTCTTGGATGCCTGATGGGTTGGAGTTAATGGGAGTTTGGTCATTGATTTCACTGTTCATAAAGTAGGAAGTATTTTTAATAGGCAGCAGGTTTAAAACAAACATAAGGAAGTACTTCTTCACACAGCACACAGTCAATCTACAGAAAGCAACAGAGGGTCCTGTGGCACCTTTGAGACTAACAGAAGTATTGGGAGC